>NW_025799860.1:1906019-2206019 GCF_021613505.1 Equus quagga
TCTATTGAGATGATCATGTGGTTTTTGTTTTTCATTTTGTTGATGTAGTGTATCACGTTGATTGACTTGCGGATGTTGAACCATCCCTGTGTCCCTGGTATAAATCCCACTTGATCATGGTGTATAATCTTTTTGATGTATTGCTGTAATCGGTTTGCCAAAATTTTGTTGAGGATTTTTGCATCTATGTTCATCAGTGATATCGGCCTGTAGTTCTCCTTCTTTGTGTTGTCCTTGTCAGGTTTGGGGATCAGAGTGATGTTGGCTTCATAGAATGTGTTAGGGAGTTCTCCATCTTTCTCAATTTTCTGGAACAGTTTGAGGAGAATAGGTATTAAGTCTTCTTTGAATGTTTGGTAGAATTCTCCAGAGAAGCCGTCTGGTCCTGGACTCTTATTTTTGGGGAGGTTTTTGATTATCGTTTCTATTTCCTTACTTGTGATTGGCCTATTCAGATTCTCCATTTCTTCCTGATTCAGTTTGGGGAGGTTGTAGGAGTCTAGGAAGTTGTCCATTTCTTCCAGGTTGTTCAATTTGTTGGCATATAGTTTTTCATAGTATTCTCTTATGATCCCTTGTGTTTCATTGGTATCTGTTGTGATTTCTCCTCTCTCATTCCTAATTTTATTAATTTGCGATTTCTCTCTTCTTTTCTTGGTGAGTCTGGCTAAAGGTTTGTCGATTTTGTTAATCTTTTCGAAGAACCAACTCTTTGTTTCATTGATCCTTTCTATTGTCTTTTTTGTTTCAATATCGTTTATTTCTGCTCTTATTTTTATTATTTCCCTCCTTCTACTGACTCTGGGCTTTGTTTGTTCTTCTTTTTCTAGTTCTGTTAGGTGTCATTTGAGGTTGCTTATGTGAGCTTTTTCTTGTTTAGTGAGGTGAGCCTGTATTGCGATGAATTTCCCTCTTAGGACTGCTTTTGCTGCATCCCAGATGATTTGGTATGTCGTGTTCTCATTTTCATTTGTCTCCAGATAATATTTGATTTCTTCTTTAATTTCTTCAATGATCCATTGTTTGTTCAGAAGTGTGTTGTTTAGTCTCCACATTTTTGCACCTTTCTCTGCTTTTTTCTTGTAGTTGATTTCTAGTTTCATAGCATTATGATCAGAAAAGATGCTTGATATTATTTCAACTCTCTTGTATTTATTGATGTTTGCTTTGGTTCCCAAAATATGGTCAATCCTTGAGAATGTTCCATGTGCACTTGAGAAGAATGTGTAACCTGCTGTTTTTGGATGAAGTGTTCTATATATATCTATTAAGTCCATCTGGTCTAATTTTTCATTTAATTCTATAATTTGCTTGTTGATTTTCTGTCTGGATGTTCTGTCCATTGGTGTTAATGGTGTGTTAAGGTCCCCTACTATTATTGTATTGTTGTTGATGTCTTCTTTTAGTTCTATTAAGAGTTGCTTTACAAATTTTGGTGCTCCTGTGTTGGGTGTGTATATATTTATAAGTGTTATGTCTTCTTGGTGGAGAGTCCCTTTTATCATTATATACTGTTCCTCTTTGTCTTTATCTGTTTTGCTTTGAAGTCTACATTGTTTGATATTAGTATAGCGACACCTGCTTTCTTTTGTTCATTATTAGCTTGGAGTATTGTTCTACATCCCTTCACTCTGAGTCTGTGTTTGTCTTTGGGGCTGAGGTGTGTTTCCTGGAGGCAGCATATTGTTGGGTCTTGTTCTTTGATCCATCCTGCCACTCTGTGTCTTTTGATTGGGGAGTTCAATCCATTTACATTTAGAGTGATTATTGAGATGTGGGGGCCTACCACTACCATTTTATGTCTTGTTTTCCGGTTTTCTTCAATTTCCTTTGTTTCTCGTCCCATGGTTTAATCTGTTCTGATGAAGAGCTGCTACTCTCTGTTGTTGTCCTTCTACTTATCTCCTCTGCTCTTGGTTTTGTAGCCCCTTTCCTTTTTTTGACTTTTCAGGAATGAGGGTTTTCCTGAGGATTTCCTGAAGAGGAGGTTTTGTGGCAATGAACTCCCTTAATTTTTGTTTATCTGGGAAAGTTTTTATTTCTCCATCGTATTTGAAGGATATTTTCGCTGGGTAGAGAATTCTTGGCTGTAGGTTTTTGTCCTTCAGATTTTTGAATATATCATTCCACTCTCTTCTAGCCTGTAAAGTTTCTGCTGAGAAATCTACTGATAGCCTGATGGGGGTTCCTTTGTAGGTTAGTTTCTTTTGCCTGGCTGTCCTTAGTATTTTCTCCTTGTCGTTGACTTTTGCTAGCTTCACTACTATACGCCGTGGGGTTGGTCTTCTTGCATTGATAAAGTTTGGAGATCTATTGGCTTCTGTCACCTGAAGATCCATCTCTCTCACCAGATTTGGGAAGTTCTCAGCCATTATTTCTTTGAATAGGCTTTCTGCCCCTTTCTCCTCATCTCCCTCTGGTATACCTATAATCCTTACGTTGCATCTCCTAATTGTGTCTGATAATTCTCGGAGAGTTTCTTCATTTCTTTTTAGTCTTACTTCTCTCTCTTCCTCTGCCTGCAGCATTTCTATATTCCCATCGTCCAAATTGCTAATTCTTTCCTCCATATTATCAGCCCTACTGTTCAGTGCATCTAGATTTTTCTTAATCTCCTCTATTGTGTTCTTCATTTCCAGTATTTCTGTTTGGTTCTTCTTTATTATATCAAACTCTTTTGTGACATAGCTCCTGAACTCGTTGAGTTGTCTATCTGAATTCTCTCTTAACTCATTGAGTATTTTAATGATGGCTGTTTTGAAGTCATCGTCATTTAGGTTATATATCTCATTTTCTTTGGGATTGTTTTCTGTGTATTTGTTATTTTCCTTCTGTTCTGGAGATTTAATGTACTTTTTCATATTGCTTGATGTTGTAGATTTGTGCCTCCTCATAGAGATAGAGTTTAGTTGCTCCTTCCACTTGTTTCTGCTGGTGTGGTGGGGGAGCAGCTGTTTATACTGCACCAACCAGGAACCCTATCCGCAGTTGCTAACTGGGCCTGGGCCCCTCCTCGTAGTCACAGTGGTCCTTTGGATTCCCTCTTCTGCCGTGGGGGCCATCACGGAGGGGCTTCAGGCTGCTGGTGCCTACTGTTGCAGCCCACCTAGACGTGCTCGCTCCTTGGGGTCTGCAACGGTGTTATGGGCTTTTCCAGCAGCCAGGGGTAGGATCACTTATATTTGCCGCTCCGTCACTGTCGGCACCCACAAAATCTCACTTGTCCACTGTGGGTCGCAGCAGAGCTATTGGCATCTTCTACAGTCTGTGGTTAGCTCACCTAGCTATGCTACTTTTGTCCCGGGGTCTTCCAGCCTTGTGGCTCCCTGATGGGTGCTTTCTACTAGTGCTGTGCAGAGGCTTTTCCTGAGGCTTCTGTGAGCCTGTAGGGTTTCCCCCTAGGCTACAGAGCTGGGTCGCTGGAACTCCACCCAGCCCCAGTCCTGTTCCCCAGGAACTCGGGGAGCCCTTTGCCCGTCTGGGGGATAGCCGGAGATCCTGATTTCAGTGGTAGATGGTCAGCTGCTGCCCTGCCTGATATTCTCCTCTCCAGGACCCTCCCGGTGTTGTGGATGCTGGGTGTGGCCCCTCCGCTAATGGCAGACAGAGAGTTTTGTCTGCTGCCCAGGCAGAATTCTGGAGCTTCCCCTCCAGGCACGGAGCCGGCCTCTGAAGCTTCACCCAGCCCCAGTCCTCTCCGAGATCTCTGGCAATCCCTAGCCCCACGGGCGGGCAACGGCAGCTGGGGGTCACCTCGCCCTCTGGGATTCTCTCCGGGACTTTCCTGGAGTTGTGAATGCTGGGAGTGGCCCCTCCGCTAATGGCAGACAGAGAGTTTTGTCTGCTGCCCGGGCGGAACTCTGGAGCTTCCCCTCCAGGGCGTGGAGCCGGCCTCTGGAGCTCCACCCAGCCCCAGTCCTCTCTGAGATCTCCGGCAATCCCTTTCCCCACCGTGCAGGCAGTGGCAGCCGGGGGGGCCGCCGTACCCTCTGTGTTTCTCTCTGGGACCCTCTGGCCGCCATGAACACTAGGCGGGATCTCCCCATCAATGGCGGGGCGAGACTCTCCCTGTGGGCTCAGGTGTGTAACTCTAGAGTTTCCCTCTGCATTTAGGAGTAATTGCGGGGGGTTTAGGTAGGGTTCTGGTCACCTGTTTCCACCGTCGCTCCTCTGGCGTGTGCTCGCTCCTGCCCTAGGTGTGTGTTGATATTCTGAGGGCGTCCGTTGGAAGAAAGCCGCTTGCAGGTACTAGGCTGTTCGGTTGGGGTTGGAGAGTTTTCACCTATCTCCACCTCCTCCCGGAGGGAAGTCTGTCCGCCTTCCGATGTATAGTCATGTGGGTCTCTCAGACGTCCTGAGATGCTATCTGGATATCCTTTGTTAAGCGATGAGTGTCCAAATAATTGTAGACTCGAAGGGGGAGAGACAAAGAGGACTGCTCACGGCGCCATCTTGGATCCTCCCCTAGTCTTCAAGTTTTTAAAAGAATGCTTATGGAATTTAGGGGAAATGTAAGAAAAGTAAGTAGACATTTTTAGACTGTATAGAGAAATATTTTGGGGCACGATATGTCATGTGGGCTAGAAGGTTGTCCTGTGGAGTCAGTTCCCCAAAATTGTTTTCCCTGTCTTTTCCATTTTCTACTTTTGAGCCCCAAATCTTTTCATTAAAATTTTAAAAGAACCTTTAATTTCAAAAATAATGTAACCAAATCAAATGATGTATATATTTAAGAAGTGATAATTTCCTCCTCATCACCTCCCTTTCACTCTTCTATTTTCCAGAACTAACAACTTTTAAGTTTGATATTTTATCCCGTGTGTGCACATTATACCTTTAAAGAAAAGGTAATAGGTCTTCTACTGTAGCTGACTTTTTCTTTTAACTTTATATTTTGTTGGCTTTTCCCTGAGGTGGGACGTAGACATCTTTCTCATTATTTTAATGCTTGCATTGTAGTCCATTGTGTGTATGACTGTATCATAATGTGTTTATGGATATTCCTATGAAGGATATTTAATAGTTTCCAATTTTTGCAGTTACAGTACTGAGGTAGTAAGCATTATTATACATACATTTGCATACTTGTATGAATATTTCTATAACCGACTTCTGAAAGTAGAATTACTAGGTCAAAGGGGGTGTAATTTTTATTTTTGATAAATAGAGCCTTGTTTTCCACCAAGATAATTGAATGTACTTATGCTCTCCCCATACATGGTATCTGAAAGCACCCATTTTCTCACTCCTCCAACACTATTTTCATTATTTTTTTGTCAATATAAAGAGACTAAAGCTAACTTTTACTTATATTTTCCTGAGCACTGGTGAGATTGAGTGTTCATGTTTATTAGACATTAGAACTTCCCTTTTGATTGCTTGTTATATACTCTCACTGATTTTCTGCTTTCTTACTGAATTGTAGAAGGACTTTTATGTTTTTATCAATGTTAGCTCTGTATTGCAAATGATTTCTGCAGTCTGTCGTTTTTCTTTTAATTTGAATGTGCTTTTTGTCTTATAAAAGCTTATTTGTTTTTCATTTTATAAAATACATAATAAAACTTGTAAATAAAAATCTGCCATTTTGGGGACTGGCTTGGTGCGTAGTGGTTAACTTTGCATGCTCCGCTTTGGTGGCCTGGTGTTCTCAGGTTCCGATCCTGTGCATGGACCTAGCATCACTTGTTAAGCCACGCTGTGTCAGCATCCTCCATAGAAAATAGAGGAAGACTGGCACAGATGTTAGCTCAGGGCCAGTCTTCCTCACAAAGGGAAAAAACCTCCCATTTTAACCATTGTTAAGTCTACAGTTCAGTGGCATTAAGTGCATTCACATTGTAGTGCAATGATTACCACAATCCATATCCAGAACTTTTTCATCATCCCATACTGAAACTCTGTACCCATTAAATAATAACCACCTCATATAAGAGGAATCATATAATATCTGTCTTTTTGTGTCTGACTTGTTTCATTTAGCATGTCTTTAGGATTCATCCATGTTGTAGTATGTGTCAGAATTTCCTTCCTTTTTAAGGCTGAGCAATATTCCATTGCATGTGTATACTACATTTTGTTAATCCATTCATTCATCTGTTGATGGACAGTTGAGTTGCTTCTACCTTTTGGCTATTGCAAATAGTGCTGTTATGCACATGAGTGTGCAAATATGGGTTTGAGTCCCTGCTTTCAATTCTTTGGGGTATATACCCAGAAGTGGAATTGCTGGATCATATAGTAATTCTATTTTCAAGTTTTCAAAAAGCTGCCATATTGATTTCTACAGCACTACACCAGTTTTCATTTCCACCAGCCTGCACAAGGGTTCCAATTTCTTCTCATCCACACGAACACTTGTTTTCTGTTTGTTTTTGATAGTAGCTGTCCTAATGGGTGTAAAGTGGTAGCTTATGCTGGTTTTGATTTGCATTACCCTAATGATTAGTGATGTTGAGCATCTTTTCTTGTGCTTATTGGTCATTTATATATCTGCTTTGGAGATAATTTTGCTTGTTTCTAATGGGGTTGGTTGTTAAATTCTAAGAGTTCTTTATGTATTCTGAATATTAATCCCTTATGTGATATATATAATTTGCAAATATTTTCTCCCATCCTGGGGGTTGCCTTTTCACTCTGTAGACAGTGCTCTTTGAGGCACAAGTTTTGATTTTATTGAAGTCCAGTTTATCTATTTTTTCTTTTGCTGCTTGTGCTTTTGCTGTCATGTCCAAGAAATTGTTGCCATGTCCAGTATCATGAAGATTTTACCCTGTTTTCTTCTAAGAGATTTATAGTTTCAGGTCTTATGTTTAGATTTATATATATATATATATATTAGAGTTAGAATTTTTGTATATCTAGTAAAGTAAGAGGAGTTTATATTTTAAAGTAGTCTCTTCCTTTTTGACTTCTAGATTTCATGTACAAAGGGCCTCATGATCCTAAGATTATACATTTATGCTTCTCTATTTTTTAGTACTTATTCTTTTAAAGACAGATTTTTTTTCTTTTAACATTTAGGTATCTACTTAGAATGGACTTTTGTGAATGAAATGAGATTTATCTTTTTTTTCCTTATTGGATAGCCAACTTTTTCTTAACTATCTATTAAATATGTTCCTTTTACCATATACTAAGTTCCATATATACTGGGGTCTGTTTGGAATTTGAAAATTGTTCCTGTAAATATACCGTTTTATTTTAATTACTGTAAATTTATTGTACATTCTGGTAGAACAAATATCCCCCCATTGTTTTTCTTTTTCCAAATTTTTCTTAGCTATCCTTACACTTTTATTCCTGCATATTAATGTTTTTTCTTGGCATGAAGACAACTTGATCATCTATACTCAAAAATAAGCGTGTATATATATATATATATATATATATGTATATATATTCCATTCAACAAAGTAGTTTGAAACAGTCTTTGAGAAGTCTTATAAATATAGTGAATTAATAAATAACTTTATAGTTCTAGTAAGTACAGTTCTAATGTTATATTTTTTGTTTAAAATGACTTTAAATTGAATAGTAACTATGATTAGACCTACTTTTTTTTCAAGTGAAGTATAATTGACATATAACATTATGTTAGTTTCAGGTGTGTGACATAAATGATTTGATATTTATATGTATTGTGAAATGATCACCACAATAAATCACCAAACATAGTTAAAAAAAATTTTTTCTTATAATGAGAACTTAAGGTCTCCTCTCTTAGCAACTCTCACATATGCAGTACAGTATTATTGACTGTAGTCACCTTGCTGTATGTTATATCCCTGTGACTTGTTTATTTTATAACTGGAAGTTTGTACTTTTTGATCTTTTTCACCCATTTCCCACCCCCTTCCTCTGGCAATTGCTAGTCTGTTCTCTATATCTATGAGCTTAGTTTTGGGGGATTCTTTTAGATTCCACATATAAGAGAGATCATGTAGTGTTTGTCTTTGTCTGACTTATTTCACTTAGCATAATTCCCTCAAGATCCATCTATGTTGTTGCAAATGGCAAGATTTCATTTTTTTATGGCTGAATAATATTCCATTGTATAACATACCATATTTTTCTTATCCATTCATCCACTGTTGGACACTCAGGTTGTTTCCACATCTTGGCTATTGTAAATAATACAGCAATGAACATAGAGATGCCTATGTCTTTTCGAATTAGTGTTTTTGTTTTCTTCAATTCCACAAGTGGAATTGCTGAACCCTATGGTAGTTCTATTTTTAAGTTTTTGAGGAACTTCATACCGTTTTCCATAGTGGCTGCACCAATGTACATTTCCACCAGCAGTGTACAAGGATTCCCTTTTCTGCACATCACTGCCAACGTGTTATTTTGTGTCTTTTTGATAATAGCCATTCTAACAGGTATAAGGTGATATCTCATTGTGGTTTTGATTTGCATTTCCCTGATGATTAGTGATGTTGAGCATCTTTTCATGTTCCTGTTGGCCATCTATTTTTCTTCTTTGCAAAAATGTCTGTTCAGATCCTCTGGTCATTTTCTAATGAGATTATTTGCTTTTTGCTATTGAGTTGTATGAGTTCTTTGTATATTTTGGATATTAACCTCTTATCAGATGGATGATTTGCAAATATTTTCTCCCATATGGTAGGTTGCCTTTTCATTATGTTGATTTCCTTTGCTGTGCAGAAGCTTTTTAGTTTGATGTCATCTCACTTGCTTTTTTTTTTTGCTTGTGTTGCCTTTGCTTTTGGAGTCAGATCCAAAAATTCATTGCCAAGACCTGTGTCAGGGAACTTACCACCTATGTTTTTTTTCTAGGAGTTTTATGGTTTAGGGTCTTACATCCAAGCCGTTTATCTATTTTGAGTCACTTTTATGTATGGTGTAAAATAGTGGTCCAGTTTCATTCTTTTGCATGTAACTATCCTGTTTTCCCAACACCATTTATTGAAGAGATTATCCCTTCCCCATTGTGTATCCTTGGCTCCTTTGTTGGAGATTAGTTGAATATATATGAAGGGGATTATTTCTGGGATCTCTATTTTGTCCCATTGATCTGTGTGTCTGTTTTTATGCTAATACCGTACTGCTTTGATTACTATAGTTTTGTAATATAGCTTGAAATCACAGGGAGCATGATGCTTCCAGCTTTGTTCTTTCTCAAGATTGCTTTGGCTATTCAGGGTCTTTTGTGGTTCCATGCAAATTTTAGGATTGTTCTGTTTTTGTGAAAAATGCCATTGGACCTACATATTAATTTTAAAATAAATTGTCAGATTCCTCTCTAAAAAAAGCCATTTATAAATGCCAATTGTTTATAAGTCAAGGATTGTCTTAAGTTCCGTTCACTTAGTTTTAAATTGTGAATGTCTTTTTCTCCAAATTTATCCAAACGGCAGGAAAATATGCATCCTAATGAAAAAAGTACATCCCTTGGCAACTTCTTTCCAAGTTCCTGGCTTTTAATTCTAGCAATTCACTCTCCCTCCTTTCTCCTTTCCTTCCAGGTATTTTAAAGGTCTGTAGATATTTTTGGAGTAAGCCTGGTATTTCCACAAGTGCTGCTTGTGTTTGGGCCTTGTCCTAGTTGTCCATCAATGTCTAGGTATTGCTCTAAATTTACACCAGAATCTAGTGTCCTCTGTTCTTCGTATTTGTGGCCATTGTTGTTATTAGACTCCTGGCCTTCTTACCCATGACAGTTAATTATGCACAGGTGACACTGAGAACCAATGTGGTTGATATTATGTATCTTAGATTCTAAGTATGTGTCAAAGGGGCCAGCTTCTATTGTTAATTTGGAATTTTTTACATCACTTCTGAATTTTTGATATTAGCACAATGGCTAATATTTGTTGAGTGCTCACTGTGTCCTAGGCACTTTCTAAGTACTTTATATGTATCATTTCATTTAATCCTTAAATACAGTTCTAGGAGATAGGTACTATTATTATTATTCCCACTTTATAGATGGAAATTGAATGCACAGAGAGAAAAGTAACTTGTCCAAGATTACTTAGCTAGTAAGTAATAGAGCTGCTCCATGAACTGAAGAGGTATACCCTAAGATAAAGCCTTCCCAGTGTAATCACTGGGCTGCACTACTTTCTGACTACCTTTTTTGCTCACCTCTCCCTGCTTTCACCTTCCCTACCCTTAGCTTTTTCCCATTTCTTCTTTCCTTCCACTGTGTTCAGAAGAATTCTCCTAAACTGATAGTGTCATCATGTTACAAGCCTACACAGAAGTCTTCAATGCCTCTCCACTGCCTGCAGGGTAAATTCTAAACTCCTAGGACTGATAGTGATAGGCATCTGTGGTCAGGTCACTCTCTACTTTCTCCACCTTTTTTCCTCTGTTCCCCTATAGGAAAGTTTAGCTGAATTGGTCTGTTTCTTCTCTAAGTTTGATGTCTAATTTCCTGCCCCAGACCCTTGTCTGTTCTTCCTTATCAGTCTTACCTTACCAAAAGGCTAACCAAGGTCCAATGTCATGAGTGAATCCAATTCTGACTCACTCAGCTGGCATTTACCCAACCATCTTCTTAAGTTCTGACCCATATGTTGTTCTCCCTCCTTATTTTGTTCTCATATGTACTGTTGAATTTATATATATATTTAAATATCTATACATACATACATATATACATGTGTACATATATGTGTATATATATATACATCTGTATACATACATACATACAAATATATACAGGGCCATAGTGGATCAAATTCTGGCTTTACCACTTAGTAAGATTAACTTTGGACAAGTGTTTTTTAGTGTCTGAACCTTTTCTCATCTATAAAATGGGGTTGAACATCTTTTCATGTTCTTATTGACTATTTGTATATCTTCTTAAGAGAAATGTCTGTTCAGATCCTTTGCCCATTTTTAAATTGGACTATTTGTCTTTTTGTTATTCAGTTGTAAGAGTTCTTTATATATTCTGGATACAAGTCCCTTAAGAGATGTATAATTTGCAAACGTTTTCTTCCATTCTCCATATTGTAGAATGTATCATTGTGGGTGGTCTTTTTACTTTCTCGATGATATCTATAGTTTTTTCTCTTACATTTAGATCCACGATCCATTTTGAGTTAATTTTCAGGCAAGGAAATGGTCCAGTTTTATTCTTTTACATGTGGATATCCACTTGTCCCAGCATAGATGACTTTTTAATATTTGTATTGCAATAGTGCAAACAGTCATAAAGATTTCTTTCATCAGTGGATGAAAACTTTAGTTTTTAGCTCTATACCAAGTGGTTGTCTACTCTGGCTGCACATTAGAATCACTTGGGGAGCTTTTGAAAACTTCTGGTGTTTAGGCCACAACCTCAGAGATTCTGATTTAATTGGTGTTTTGTCGAACCTAGTTATCAGTACATTTTTTAAGCCTGTTGGGTGGTTATTGATTCTAATGAGGTTGAGAATCACAGCTCTATGCTCGTCAAAAAAAGACATGGAAAAAATCCACTATTTTTTTATACTTTAGTATATTTTTCTCCTTTTCAATAATGTGTTGCTTTTGTCAATCGAAGAAAAATTTTTTATTAATTTGTTAAACAATTTAAATTTATACTTTTAAAATGGAAGATTATATTTTTACATGGCAGACTGTTTAAGATGTGAAATTAGGTTCTAGTAACCAATAAATCCTAAAGATAACTTGTGTTTAGGTGTTATAGAAAATCTCTTAATCCAGGAAGGCAGTGAGATTACCTGTCTGTGTTTAACCTGTGCATTGAGAAAATAAATTTCACCAAGAACTCAACAAAAGGACTCTGATGTACGTATGTTAATTCAAGTCAAAGAATACCTTTTAGATTGAGTTGTGTGGTTTTCAGGTTGCTAGACTAGATCACAGTGTATATATTATCCAAATATATGTAATATATTGTAATATATGTAATATGTTTGGATAATATCCTGGTGTATCCCAGCACCTTTGGGACATATGGGGGTTACTATGAATATTGAACAAAGGTAGTTGCTAAGGTAGTTATTAAGCATGTAGGCGCTGTTAAGTTTTAGGCTGCAAAGAAGAATAGAACATAAGTCTTTGCTCTTCACAATCTAATGGAGAAATGGATATATAAACAAATGATTAGAATATGATGCCATTCTAGTGATTTGAACAAGACACTGAGAAAGAATCACTAATTTGCTTGAAGAGAATCAAAGCAGATTTTCTACAGGAATTAACATTTAGGTTGAGTTTTGAAGAATGAATAAATAAAAGTATGCTAAGAGAAATAAGAAAAGAACAGAATAAATAGCTTATGCACAGGTGTGAAAGAGAAAACACACCTCTGGGAAAATACAAGACATGCATGATTGTAACACAGGGAAGATGGATGGTAGCTGTGGGAGATAAAACTGGAAAGGGGTGGGGCCAGATCTGTGGGCTTTATATTTCTACCACTGTAGGTACATGCCACTGTTAGAGGTGCTTCTGATGACCCATTTGTGTATTAAGTTATGATACATTTTTACATCCCTTTTTTTGTCAATTTTTGTTTTGTGCATAATATTCATAATACATTGATACAGTAATGCTTAATTTTTAAATAAAAATATACATACATGGAGATGTATACTCAAAAATGTTTACTGATAGAATACATGATTAAAAATCTCTAGAGACCACCAAATAGGTTATGGAAAGCCATTAAAGTATTTTAAAGAGCTGGAACAATATCAGATTTATATTTTAGGAAGATAACCATGTAGAAGGATTATAGGTAGAGATAAAGAGACCAGAGGAAAGCTGTTAAAATAGTCTAGGCCAGATATTGTGAAGGGCTCAACTAAGAGAATGATCTTTATCTTGCTGAGGTCTTGGGCCCTTCAGAGTTCTGGCTCAGAATATATTTTGGTTACCTAAAGCTTATTGAGTAAGTTGAAAGATAAGTGGAAAGGATTGTTGGGTCCAGTTCTGATGATGTTTAGTGCATGTTGTTCTTGCATAACTGCTGTTACCCTTTTTTTTTTTGAAAAAGAACATTTTCCTCTCCCTACCCCTTATATTTTCCTCAGAAGTTATAATTTTACCCCCATCTCCTTATCTCTTTTTTAAGGGGTATCTTACTGATTTTTTTTCTTTGTTAGGTTATAATTTACACATAGTAAAATGTACAGAATTCGAATATACAGTTTGTTTTAACAAATGTATGTACCCATGTTACCACCATCTAAATAAAAATATACAACGTTTTCATCATCTCAGAAAGATTCCTTGTTTCTCTATCCAGTCAATCCCAGAGGTAACCACAGGTCTTATTTCTTCCACTAGATACTAGTTTTGCCTGTTCTTGAGCTTCAAATAAGTGGAATAATACACCATACACTCTGTGTCTGACTTTTTTGCTCAACATAATGTTTTAAAAATTCATCCATGTTACACATATCATTCTTTGTATTGTATGACTGTATCACAATATGTTTATCCCTTCTCTTGTTGATAGATATTTAAATCATCTCCATTTTTTGACTTTTTAATAAAGCTGCTGTGAACAATTTTGTGAACAAAGAACGTTTTTCCTGAGTATATTCTTAGGAGTGGAATTGCCAGGTCTTATGTTCAATTTTATTAGAAACTGCCAAACTGTTTTCTAAAGTGGTTGTACCATTTCATGTTCTTAGCAATGTATGAGATTTCAAGTTGCTCGACATTCTCTCTGACAGTGGCATTGTCAGGTTTTTATTTTTAGTCATCTTACTGGATGCGAAGTGGTGTCTCGTGGTTTCAATTTGCATTTCGCTGATAACTAGTGATATTGAGTAGTATCTAGTAGTTCATTACAGTTAACTGTTTATTGGTCATTCATAGCTTCTTTTGCTAAGTCTCTGTTTAAGTTTTTTGGCTCATTTTTCAAAAAAAAATTAGATTGTTTAGTTTTAAAAATTATCCTCGTATATCCTGGTTGTGAGTCCTTTGTCAGATATACTGTAGTGCCCTCTTATCCATGTTTTTGCTTTCTACTGTTTCAGTTACTCGTGTTCAACTGCAGTCTGAAAATAATAAATGGAAAATTCCAGAAATAAACAATTCATGAGTTTTAAATTGCAAGGCATTCTGAGTAGCGTGATGAAATCTCTTGCCATCCCATCTAGGACGCAATGTCACATTACCTACATCACTCATCTCACTTCATCACATCACGTAGGTGTTGTATCATCTCACATCACATGAAGAATGGTGGGTACAGTAAAAAAGGTATTTTGAGAGAAAGAGACCAGATTCATACAATTTTTAATATGGTATGTTATAATTATTCTATTTTATTATTGTTGTTAGTCTGTTACTCTGCCTAATTTATAAATTAAACTTTATCATAGGTATGTACGGATAGCAAATAACATAGTATTTATAGGGTTCATTACCGTCCATGGTTTCAGGCATCCACTGAGGGTCTCGGAATGTATCACCTGCAGATAAGGGGATCTACTGTATGTATTTTGAGTCTTTCCTCCAGCCTATGGCTTCCCTAATTATTTTCTTAACTGTCTTTTGATAAGCATGTTTATTTTAATGAAGTTCATTTTCTCAGTTTTTAATTTTACTGTTAGTGCCTTTTGTGTCCTCTCAAAGGAATCTTTGCCATCTCAAGCTTGTGAAGATATCCTCCAATGTTTTCTTCCATGTGACTGTCTTAGTATTCCAGGACCATTTGTTGAAAGACCATCTTTTCCATTGCAGTGGCTCCTCTGTTGTAAAATGAAGTATAAGTGTGAATGTATTTCTGGACTATTATGGATCTATTTGTCTTTATGCCAACACTATACTGTCTTAAATACTTTAGCAAAGTAAATCTTAAAATTAGGTAGTATATTTTTCATCAAAATTATTTTAGCTATTCCAGGTCCTTTGGATTTTCATATTGGTTTTAGAATCAGCTCATCAGTTTCTATGAAGTACCTCCTGCGATTTTGATTAGGATTGTGTTGAATTTGTAGATCAGTCTGTGGGAGAATTGAATCTTTACAGTCTTGTGTCTTCCAATTCATGTACATGGTATATCTCTATTTAGGTCTTTAATATCTTTCAGCAATGTTTTGAAGTATTTTTAGGAAGAGTTCTTGTTCATCTTTCATTGAGTTTATTCCTATATGTTTGATTTATTTTTGATGTTGTAAGAGTGGTATTTTTTAAAAATTTTATTTTCAAAGTGTTTGCTGCTAGTATATAAAAATACAGATGGTTTTTGTATGTTGACCTTGAATTCCACAACTTCATAGACTCATCAGTTAGTTTTAGTAGTTTGTAGATTCCTTTGGATATTCTATGTATATACTCAAGTCATCTATGAATGCAGGCAGTTTTCTTTCTTTCCAGTCTATATGTTCATTTCTTTTTATTGTCCAGGTCCCTCAGAAGTTATTTTTGATGAATCATTAGGTTAATTTTGAACTAGAGTTGTCGTTTCTGGTTCTAATCATAAATATACATCATACTGGAATTTGGTGTCAAATGACTATATCACAATGAAATTGAAAGAAGGAGCTTAGAGTGTTGTTTTTCAGTTGAGCTGAATTATCTTAAAAGGGTATTTTGGAGACAGAATCTGGATACCTCTTTATTGAATACAACCAGATCTTTCTTGAGATAGCTGTTGGTAAGGTTGACACTGGTGCCCAGAATCCAGGATTAGGGTGAGATAATGGTTTCTTTATATTATTTAAAAAGATTATTTCAGCTTTTCTGCAAGCTTGAAAAAAGGGGACTTCTCTCTTTTTCTGGACTTTTCCTCCTTCCTTAGTTTTAGCCTTAGCTGCTGTATAGTGGGCATTTCTCCTAGCAAACTGAGCTCTTATATGTATCATTATATTATCACAGTTAGAAACTTTTGATATGGGCCATGTATGTTTTAATTTAACACAGGTTAACCTCACTTTAAAGAAACCCAACATATAAAAAAATCATAGTTTCGGATATGTATCATACCTGGTGATTAGTCTCCTAATAAAAAGATTGCTATTTGATGTATTTACATAATAGGATATCCTAAGGACGTTTAAAATATGATTTAACTCAATTCAGAATTGTAAATACCTTGCCAAGAACAAGGGTAAAACATTTGGGTATTACATGTTAGGTATGGTCATGAAAAACACTTTTTAGAACCTCAGTAACTCACAGAATCATTGCTTACATATTTTCTGTATAGTTTGAGATTATCTGTGCTTGGCGCGTTGCTGGGTTGGTGTTTCTTGCCTCATAATGATGCTATGTTGTAATGACTATATACCTCTCCAGTGGAAAGGATAGCTGTGGGAGATTAGAGGCCCCGTGGGCAAAATCCTTTTTTGTGGTTTTGTTGTACAGGTAAAGATGCTCTTTGGAACTTTTAATTAAAATGTTTTCCAGGGGCCAGCCTGGTGACGTAGTGGTTAGGTTTGTGAGCTCCGCTTTGGTGGCCTGGGGTTTGCAGGTTGGGATCCTGGGTATGAACCTACAAACCGCTCACCAAGCCGTGCTGTGGCGGCATCCCACACACAAAGTAGAGGAAGATTGGCATGGATGTTAGCTCAGACACAATCTTCCTCAAGCAAAAAGAGGAAGATTGGCAACAGATTTTAGCTCAGGGCCAATCTTCCTCACCAAAAAAAAGATTTCCAATCAAGAAGTTGCAGCTTGAATGAAAATATTTGAATGCCAAAGCTTGATAAAGAAGCTTGCAAAAACCTGATAAGCAAATAAGTGCTACAGATGTCATGTTGCTTAAATTGATCCTACAAATTGCTTTTTTATGAAGCAATTTCTGATATCCAGTAATGCTGTGTGCCACATCATGATATTACATTTGAGATTTTTTAAATAAAAGTATATTTCATTGCCATGTATTTTTTAAAATTTATAACATTTAATCATTTTCAGTTAAAAGTTAGTTATAGAGATTCTGCTTAGTAGAAAGGATTTTTTTGTTTTTGTCTTTTGCATGTGAAGAGGCATGGGATTTACTGTATATTCATTATTTTCTACAGAGACTCGTCACAAAAATTATAATTTTGTAAGTCACTTGATAGTTAATATTCTAGGGGAATTTTCTTTTCTAAAGGAACAATGTGACAAATCATTTATAAAATAACTTCCTCTTGGTTTTATTCACTTATGTATTTTTCCTTTTTCTTTCATTATGTGGAGAATGGCTATAGGATGAGACTTTTAGATTAATGGGCAGGAAAAGAGGAAAAAGATTTCTGTGGTTAATAAACATATAATGGTAACTGTTGAATACTTTAAGGTGGGTGTTTTTCCATTTTATTGTTAAATACAGGGTGTATTTACTTCTGGCACATGGGAAGAGAAATCAGATGAAATTTCCTTTGCTGATTTCAAGTTCTCAGTCACTCACCATTATCTTGTACAAGAATCCACTGATAAAGAAGGAAAGGATGAAGTATTAGAAGGTAAGTTTTTACTATGTGTTTTTAAACTCTTGACTTGTATGACTGATTATAATTTTGAATTATGGATTTAGTTTCCTTAATTAAGTAGTGTCCTCTGGAGATGTTTTACATATGCAAAGTTGTTTCACCCCATCTGGAGTATGATCTTTTCAGAGGAAGAATCATTCATCTTAGAATTAATTAAATCAGCAAATATTGAGTGCCTAGTGTGCTGGGTGCTCTGCTAAGCTCAATTGAACCCAAACTTGAAAGAAATGTACATTTCTTTTCCTACTAGAGTGGGAGAGTTAAAATCTGTAAGTAAGTAATAGTAATTGGAGACAGCAGGGAATAAGTGCCATCCCAAAGCACGCAATTCTACTGGAATTCAGAGGAGAAAAGATACTTTTAATTGGGAGAGATCCGAGATGGTGTTATGGAAAATTAAGCAACTAAGTTGGGTTTTGAAGGATTAAAAAAAATGTTATTTATTGATTAGTCACTGTAGTGTTTTGGATATACCCCATACTTTGGAGACATATAAAGTGGATTAAAATTCTGGTTTTTCTGATTACTAATTACTTGACCTTTCTAAACCTGAATTATCTCCTTTGTAAAGTGAAGTAGTACCCAGAGTGTTAATGGGAAGATTTAATGAGATACTGTACATGAGCACCTGTCTTAGTACCTGGCCCGTGGTACTCCTTAGTAAATGGTGCTTACAGTTGTTAATAGGTCACATCATCCAAAATCTCTGTAAATGATGCTTATGGTTGTTTATAGGTCAAATCATCCAAAATCTTTGTCCTGAGGTGTACTAGTGTATAACAGTGAGTGAGCAAAGGTATTGAACAAATAACGAATTTTGAAGCTGTTGGTCAAATACCCTTCTTTGTTACTAAGAAAATAAATATGCAGAATGTGTGTTAAAGGTTTTCTGGTCACTTGAGGGCATTATGCTAAGTGAAGTAAGTCAGACAAAGAAAGACAAATACTGTATGATCTCAATTATATGTGACATCTAAAACAAACAAAACAACCAAGCTTGTAGATACAGAGAAGATTGGTGGTTGCTGGGGGAGGGGGGAGGGGTGGAAAAATGGGTGAAGGGGGTCAGAAGGTACAAGCTTCCAGTTATAAATAAGTCATGTGGACGTAATATACAGCATGGTGACTTAATAGTTGATAATACTGTATTGCGTATTTGAAAGTTACTAAGAGAGTACATCTTACAAGTTCTCCTCACAAGAAAAAAAATTTTTTTGTAGCCATATGATATTAGATGTTAACTACACTTTTGTGGTGATCATTTCACAGTGTATATTATTATCAAATCATTATTTCGTACACCTGATATATATGTTATATGTAATATAATGTTATATGTCAGTTATACTTCAATAAAAAATTTTTTAAAAAGTTTTTCTGGTCAAAACATTACTATTTGTAAGTGTAGGCCTGAAATATTTGTGCCTTTTCTTGTATAGGAATAAAATTATATTACTTTTTCTATTATATATATTCTTCTTGCAAGCAAAACAATTAGGTAGCATCTACATTCAGATTTCATAAACTA
Organism: Equus quagga; assembly: GCF_021613505.1. Taxonomy (NCBI): domain Eukaryota; kingdom Metazoa; phylum Chordata; class Mammalia; order Perissodactyla; family Equidae; genus Equus; species Equus quagga. The sequence continues at coordinate 1,924,965 of NW_025799860.1, forward strand.
GGACAGATACTATTGACCATGTATACGCATAGGTAAGACAATTAAACAGCAAAATAAGATACTGGAATATGAATATGTGTACTTTAGGAGTAAGGGGAAGAGTGAAATATATGCAGCTGTTGGGAAGTCTGATAATGGCCCAAAGGTTTCTGGGTCCAACATTCTGTTGATTAATAAAGGAGACTGTTCAAGGTAGAGAAATATTAAGTGCTGTTAATGTGAAGAAAGATCATACATAAAGGAAAAGCTGTTGTAATAAGGAGGCTTAGAATCAGTGTTTCTGGAATGAACAGGTGATAGGGACTGTGGTATGAGAGAAGATGAATGGATTTAAGATAGTTAAGGCATTTTGTTCTGTGTGTGTATATATTGTGCAGTTTTAATTTGGTTGTGATTGAAGCTGAAAGTAATGGTAGAAGTTACAAGATACAAGCAAACCATCAGCTCACTTGATTTAGAGATACACATTTAAAATCATTGTGAGAGGTCAGAAGATTTGAGCACTGATCTTTTGTTTCATTGGAGTTGCTTAATGTTTTAGTTAAGTAGAGCATCAAGTCATTAGTGTCCTATTTATTCTTTTTGCAAATTAACCAAATACAAATCTGCTAAGCAATTATAGCTATACAGCAGAAGGAAGTATTTTTATAAACAAGTATTATTCTTCATGCTTTAAATTTATCATGCATTTATGAATGGTCATCATTGATGTTAGTATCTTATTATGGATATGAATGCAAGTGCTTAAAGATATATGAGTTATAAGTGGGAAGCTGGTTAGTGGTTTTACAAGAACATTTAAGATGGCCAGGGACGAGCAAAGGCTAGCCATGGAAGGTGTTGCAGAGTTGACAGACTTCTAAGTAGAATTTTGAAATAGAGACAAGGGCACAGGCCAAGAAGAACAAATAAAACAAGGCTTTCTGATAAGAATGAGGAATTGTTTGAGTCATGACATAGAAGAAAGGAAAATATTATAAACATGGGAATGATTTTTTTTTTTAATAGCCTGGCTTTTTTTGAAGAAAAGTTATTGAGAGAGAGAGACATCCCCCTGCCCACAAATCTTACAGTTAGCCCTAAATATGAATCTTTAAGCAAGTGCAAAGCTACATGGACTAGCAAGATATGCTATATAATATGATTTCTATAAATCGTATTATAAAATTCTGCCTTAGAATGAACATACTAACTTTTTCATTATCAAATGTTTTTATAGATGTTATTCCACAAGCTATGCAAGATTTGCTGTGTATGAATAATGACTTTCCTCCAAGAGCACATTGCCTGGTAAGATGGTAGGTATACATTTTAGTCAGGTAATTTTTAGTTTGTGTGTCAGGGAGGCCCCAAGGCTGACCTCAGGTTCGATGGTTTGCTCAGAGGACACACAGGACTCAGTTATAGTCGAACTTACTGCTATGATTTATTGTAGTGACAGCATGCAAAGCAAAGTCAACAAAGGAAAAAGGTGTCTGAGGCAAAGTTTGGAGGAAGTGCAAGTGTTTGAGTCCTTTGCTTGTTGAGTCACACAAGACCTGCTTAATTCCCTCAGCAACAAGTTGTGACAACATCATACATTGTCTACCAGGGAAGCTTGTTAGAGGCTCAGCTGTCAGAGGGTTTTTAGTTGGGGGCTGGCACCTTCTGACTGGTATATAACAAAATTTCAGACTCCCAGAAAGAAAGTAGATGTTCAGTATAAACCACCTTGTTTGTACAAACAGTTTAGTTAGGGTGGTAGTGAGAACTCTCCCCAGATCCAGGTTCCCAGATGCCATCCATAGGTCAGCCTTGCAAGCAGGGCTTTCTAAGGATAGCAGTCATAGGCCTGCTGTTAACTCTTTTCTGCACAGTAGGTGTCATAATCTAGGGTAGTGCCTAACTATCGTTCTGATGACCAGCATAGAACACTTAAAAATCATAGAAAACTTAGTACGTGTTGTTGGAAATTGAATTGAAATAAAATGTTGATCTTAGTTATGTGATAACATCAAAACTCGCTTATGTTTATATTATATATGTGATACATTAATATAAGAGCCACATCACATTTAAAAGATTATGGGGCCCGCCCTGTGATGTAGCAGTTAAGTTCGCACGTTCCTCTTCAGCAGCCCGGGGTTCACCGGTTTGGATCCCAGGCACACACCTACACACCACTTATCAAGCCATGCTGTGGCAGGCATCCCACATATAAAGTAGAGGAAGATGGGCACAGATGTTAGCTCAGGGACAGTCTTCCTCACACAAAAAAAAGTCATAAACAAAAGACAAACAACCTAATTAAAAAATGGGGAAAGGATCTGAACAGACATTTTTCCAAAGAAGATACAGACGGCCCACAGGCACATGAAAAGATGTTCAACATCACTTACTATCAGGGAAATCCCTACAGTGAGATATCACCTCACGCCCGTCAGAATGGCTATTATTAAAAAGACAAGAGGGGCCGGCCTGATGGCGCAGCGGTTAAGTTCGCACCTTCTGCTTCGGCGGCCTGGGGTTTGCCGGTTCAGATCCTGGGTACAGACATGGCACCACTTGGCAAGCCATGCTGTGGCAGGCGTCCCGTATGTAAAGTAGAGGAAGATGTGCACAGATGTTAGCTCAGGGCCAGTCTTCCTCAGAAAAAAGAGGAGGATTGGCAGCAGATGTTAGCTCAGGGCTAATCTTCCTCAAAAAAAAACCCAAATAAATGTTGGAAAGGTTGTGGAGAAAAAGGAACCCTTATACACTGCGGGTGGGAATGTAAACTGGTTCAGCCACTATGGAAAACAGTATGGAGATTGCTCAAAAAATTAGGACTAGAACTATCATATGATCCAGCTGTTCCATTTCTGGGTATTTATCCAAAGAACATGAAAACACTAATTCAAAAAAATATTTGCAACCCCTGTGTTCATTGCAGCATAATGTACAATAACCAAGACTTGGCAACAACCTAAGTGTGCCCAACAATGGATGAATGGGTAAAGAAGATGTGGTCTATATATACAATGGAATACTACTCAGCCATTAAAAAAAAGATGAACAACAAAAAAAGATGTTGCAACAACATGGATGACTTAATTTCGCTTAGCAAAATGGAGAAACATGACTTCTCTAATATGTGGAAGATGAAAACAACAACAAACACACACATATAAATTAGATTGGTGGTTACTGAGGGGTAAGGGCGAAAGGAGTAAAAAGGCACTGTGTATGGTGGTAGATGCTAATTAGTCTGGGTGGTGAACTTGATATAGTTTACACAGAAGTCGAAAGATGATGTACACCTGAAATTTATATAATGTTATGAACCAATGTTACCCCAATTAAAAAAAAAGAATGTCATAGAGATGGAATCATATGGTAACCATTGAGACTGGCTTATTTCACTCAACATAATGCTTTTGAGATCTGTTGAAGTAATTCTTTATCAACAGTTAGTTACTTTTTATTGCTAAGTAGTATTCTGTTGTAAGGATATACCACAGTTTGTTTACTCATTCACCTATTAAAGGATATTAGGATTGTTTCTAGGTTTAGGCATTTGAATAAAGCTGCTATAAATATTTGTGTAGAGGTTTTTGTGTGAAAATACCTTTTCAGTTCACTGAAATATCTAGGGTGAGATTGCTAAGTCATATAGTAACTGTATATTTAATTTTATGAGAAATGGCTAAACTGATTTCCAGAGTGACTACCATTTTGCATTCCCACCAGCACTGTAGGAGACTTCCAGTGCTCTACATGCTCCCCAGCACTTGGTGTCAGTATTTTTATAGTAGCCATTCTAATAGGTGTATTGTGTTTCCCATCCTGGTTTGGTTTTTTTGATTTGTTTTTTTAGTGAGGAAGATTGTCACTGAACTAACATCTGTGCCAATCTTCTGCTATTTTGGAGAGGATGTGGGTTGCTGCCACAGCATGGCTGGATGAGTGGTGTGCAGGTCCACACCAGCAAACCGTGGGCTGTCAAAGTGGAACACGTGAACTTAACCACTACACCACTGGGCTGGCCCCTCTCATCGTAGTTTTAATTTGAATTTTGAACATCTTTCATGTGTTTATTTGCCATGTATATACACTGATAGACTGTTCAAGTCTTTTGCCCACTTTTTAATTGAGTTGTTTGTTTTCTTACTGTTGAGTTTTGAGAGTTCTTTGTATATTCTGAATACACATATTTTCTCCCAGACAGTAGCTTATCTTTTCATTCTCTTAGCATTTCCTTTTCTAGAATAAAAGTTTTTAAATTTGATCAATCCCATTTCATCAATTTTTTACTTTATGAATCATGCTTTTGTTGCTGTGTCTAGGAACTCTGTACCAGCAGGTCATGGAGCTTTCTCCTATTTTTTAAAATAAACTTAAAAATTTTTTTGATTTATTTTATGTTTACAGAAAAACTAAAAAATTTTTGGTTTATTTTAGATTTACAGGAAAAGTTGCAAAGATAGTACAGACTGTCCTGTTAGACTCTTCACCCAGCTTCCCCTATTGTGAACAGCTTAGGTTACCATGGTACCTGTGTCAAAACTGAGAAACTAACATTGGTACATTAGTATTAGCTAAACTTTATTTAACTAGTTTTTCCACTAATATCCATTTTCTATTCCTGGATCCCAGCTAGGATAGCACATTGCATTTAGTCATCATGTCTTCTTAGTTTCCATAGTCACTGATGTGTGAAAGTTTCTCAGTCTTTTCTTATTTTTCATCACCTTGAAAGTTTTGAGGAGTACTAGTCAGGTATTTCATAGAATCTCCCTCAATTTGGGTTTGTCTCTGGTTTTCTTATGATTGTACTTGGATTATGGGCTTTTGGGAAGAATGCCATAGAGGTGAAGTGCCTTTTTCATCAAGTCATATCAGAAGATTGTTATCAGTGTTATTTGATCACTAGTGATGTTAACTTTCCTCACGTGGCTAATTCTGTGTTTTATTCTAAAAATTTTACATTTTATATTTAGAGCTATTATTCATTTAAGTTAATTTTTGTGTAAGATAGAAGTTTAGGTCAGGGTTCTGCTTTTGCATACGGATGTTGAGTTCTAACACCTTTTGTTATAAGAGTTCCCTTTCTCCATTGCTTTACTTTTGCGACTCTGTTAAAAATCATCATTTGTGTGAGTATATGTCTGGATGCTCTTAGTTACTCTAGCTTTGTAAGTCGTCTTTAAATTAGGTAGTGTGATTTCTCCAACTTTATTCTTCCTTTCAAAAGTTGTTTTGGTTATTCTGGCTGCTTTGCTTTTCTATTTACATTTTAGAACTGGCTTGTCTAGATCTGCAAAATGTCCTGCTGAAATTTGATTGCCTTAAATCTCTAGATCAGTTTGGAGGAGGATTGGTATCTTTACTATGTTGAGTCTTCCATTTCATCATCATGGTTGGTCTCTCCAATTATTTAGGTCTTCTTTGATTTCTTTCATTAGTGTCTTGTAGTTTTCAGCATGCAGATCCTGTGTATGTTTTGGTAGATTTATATCTAATTATTGCTTTTTTTATTGTAGTTTAGTATTTTTAAAATTTTCATTTCCAGATCTTTGTTGCTAGTGTGTAGGAATGTGACTGATTTTTGTGCATTGACCTTATATCCCATAACCTTACTAAATCAATTATTAGTTTCTAGGAGGGTTTTGTAGTGTCATTTGAGTTTTATATGTAAATAATCATGTTGTCTGTGAATAGGGATAGTTTTATTTCTTCATTTCCAATCTCTGTGTCTTTTTTTTCTTTCCTTTTGAAACTGGCTAGGGCTTCCAGTAAAATATTGAGTAGGAGTGGTGGGGGCCGACCCCATGGACAACTGGTTAAATTTGCACGCTCCGCTTCGCTGGCCCAGGGTTTCACGGGTTCGGATCCTGGGCGCGGACATGGCACTGCTCATCAGGTCATGTTGAGGCAGTGTCCCATATAGCACAACCAGAGGCACTCAACTAGAATATACAACTATGTACCTGGGGTGGGGGGGGGGGAGCTTTGGGAAAAAGAAGAAGAAGAAAAAAGATTGGCAACAGATGTTAGCGCAGGTGCCAATCTTTAAAAAAAAAAATAGGAGTAGTGAAAGTGGACATCTTTGCCTTGTTATTGATCTCAGAGGGAAAGCATTTTAGTCTTTTACCGTTAAGTATGATGTCAGCTATAGGTTTTTCATAGATGCTTTTTATTACGTCGAGAAAGTTCCTTTCTATTCCTAGTTTGCTAAGAGTTTTTATCATGAGTGGATGTTGAATTTTGTCAAATGCTTTTTCTACTTAAATTAATATGGTCACTTGTTTCTTCTGTAGATTTTTAATATGGTGATTACATTGATTTTTGGATATCTAACTAACTTTGCATTCCCAAGATAAACCCTACTTCTTTGTGGTGTAATTTGTATTTGTGGGTATATGTATTGCTGGATTTGAAATGTATTATTTTGTTGAGGACTTCATTGTCTATTTTCTTAAGGGATATTGGTCTGTAGTTTTCTAATGCTTTGGTTTGGGTATCAGAGAAATGCTGGCCTCATAATGTGAGTTGGGAAATATTTTGTTCTCTTCTATTTTCTGGAGGAGAGTGTGTAAAATTGGTGTTGTCTTCTTTAAGTGTTTGGTAGAATTTGCCATTGAAACCATCTGGGCCAGGAGTTCTCATTTTATTGAGGTGGTGGTCCCTTCTAGGTTCCAGGCTTTAAGCAGAAGTCTCAGTTCCAGCTTTTTGCCTCATGTACACCCATATTCCTGAGGGGCTATTGATTTAATTGGTGGAAAGTCCATGCACAGACAATGCTTGAATAAATCTAAAGGATACAGAAAGAAGCTGGTGTGTTTAGGTTACTTTGTTGGGAGATTGGTGACATCAGCAAAAAGATATGCAGCTTCCTACTCCCAGGGCCTCATAAACAAGGGCACAGTTGTGAATGATAATATCTGAGAGATATTATGCTTCTGGAAGCATAGTTTCCAGACCTCACCTTATTTATATTTATTATGAGGCTGGGGTATTCTTGCACACAGCCTAGTCTGGATACATGCCAGAGACCACCTGCCCTGGGCTGGGTATACTGTATCACTCTCAGAGTTGTGTAATTCACATTATCACTGCTAGACTAAAACACGTGGTATTCTCAGACATAAACAAACTTTTCTTCTATCTTTCTCAGTCTGTCTAGTCTATCAAAGCATCGTTAGTTTTTCAGACATCTCTGTGAGTCCTACTAACAGGCTTTTAGCAACTAAAGGCTTATCCTGTAAAATCCCAATCCGTAGTCCCTAGCTGTTAGAGTTTGTATCCAAAGTTTATAATCCTCTGGGTTTCTTCAGAGTCACCTTGCATGCTTGCTTCTGGCTTTCAGTTTCCTCTTTATTTCTGTCACCCAGGAATCTCCTTTTTATTCCTTCAAATTCAGCTATGTATTTGAAAAACATTGTTGTATTTTATCAGGTATTTTGATGTGTTTTGGGGGAAGAAGGACTCTGTGTCATGTCAATCTGCCATATCATTTTCATTTTTTTCATTTAATCTTTCTTAAAGATTAGAAAGCCAACAACCAAATTTATGAGAATTATTTGGAAATTAGATGTATTAAAGGTATATGTGTTTTCTTTTATTAAGCAAACATTATTTTTAAACATTTACTTTGAGCCAGGTACTGGGATACCCAGGATAAAATATGATCCCTGCCTCAGTAAGCTTTGAGATTAGTAGGGGGACAAATAAGGGAATAAATGGTAACACTATTGATAAATGCTGCCAGAGAGGGCACTACAGGGCTTGATCCAAACTCATAGGAGGTGCCCCTTTTTCAGACAGTTTAAGTCAGGAAAATGTTTCCAGAAGTGGTGATACCTCACCTGAAGCCTGAAAGACAAGTGAGAATAAGCCAGGTGAAGTTAGATAAAAGATATTCAAGGCAGAAGAAGAGCATTTGTAAAGGTGATGATGTTTAGATTAAGAATTTGAAATCTGCAGGTAGTTGGGTAAGCCTGGAGTATAGCAGCAGAGGGTTGAGAATGGCAAAAGATGAGAAGCTATCTGTGTATCTTAGGCCTAATGTGAACTGGGCATCTTAAGAAGATTTCATAATGTTCTCATACTTCATTTTTTTAATAGATTTTTTAAAAATTGTAATTGTTAAAAATTAAACTTTTTGCAGTTTTCAAGGATATGAATTACTCGCCATGCTTCTTAGCTACTGAAGAATAACATACAAAGAAATTTTCACCTATAAATATTTCCTTTTTTTAAATTAAAGTTAATACTGAAGCAATGGCATTGAAAACTATTATGCAAGATGTCCGTTTATACTATACATATACAACTAGTATAGGTTGACCCTATCAGAATGAGATAAAATTAATACATGATTAACTTATTTTCAAATCAAGCTTTAGAAAATAGAATTTTCACATTCATGTCAAACGCTCAATTTTGATAGTTCATCTATATCTGTTTTGATATCTTGTAGGTTCAGTTTAACTTTTTAAAGAGTATTTTATGAAACTGGTCTTTAAAAGGTATATGAGCATGATCAGTTTTTATGCTCTAGGCAAGATAATTGATCTTAATGTTGTGATTTGTTGGATGCGTCTCTCTACCTCTTTATATATCTGTTCTTTAATACCTTCTAATGACTGGTTCCTGAAACTATCATTAGATATTTATTCCCTTGATTGTTATTCCTTATCATAAAATAAATAGCCCTGGAAATGACACAGACGTTAGCTTTAGCAGACATTTATGCCCACGTGTAAATTCATGAGATCCTTCCTGAGCAGAGGTTTTAAAAGAAGGTTTGGTACGCAGGATAATGAACATCTCTACCTCCTAAAGATATCCACATCCTAAAAACCTGTGAATATAGGTTATTGTAGCAAGAAGGAATCAAGGGAGCAGATGGAATTAGGGTTTCTAATCAACTGACTTTAATATAGGGAGATTTATCCTGGATTATCTGGGTGGACCCAATGTAATCACAAGAGTTCTTAAAAGTGGAAGACAGAGGCAGAAGAGAGTCACTGTCAGAGCGATGTGATGTAAGAAGAACTTGGCCCACTGTTGCTGGCTTTCAAGATGGAAGAAGGTGGCCACAAACCAAGGAATGAGGGTAGCCTCTAGAAACTGGGAAAAGCAAAGAATGGATTCTTCCTTAGCGCCTCCAAAAAGAACACAGCCTTAGCCTTGCTGACAAGTTGATTTTAGCCTGGTGAGACTTGTGTCAGATTTCTGACCTATAGAACTATAAGAGAATAAATCTGTGTTGTTTTAAGTCACCAAGTTTGTGGTGATTTGTTACAGCAGCAATATGAAAATAATACAGAAAATGAGAACATAAAAGCTGCGTGCTTGTGGAGGCTTTACTGAAATTGGAAAAATACACTGAAAGTACAGCTGGGTTTAACTGAGGACAGATTTTTGTCTCCATGGTTTGCCTTTGTCTAGCCTATTCTTTGGTCCTTTCAGCTTCAGTCATACTTTAGTGGTCATCACAAAGGAATAACAGCAACGGCATAAGAAACAGTTCACAAACAATCTTGTGAACTGCGCAGTTGAATAATTATGGCTTTAAAAAAATATTTAATGTATTTTTTTGCTGGTGATAGACAGAGATAAGTGTAAAAGGGCCTGATAGTTTTAAGAGAATGGTATTATAGCCCTAAGGACCTGTAAAATGTTCTTATTTGAAAAGCAAATGTTCAGAGGACTTATGGTAATGGCAACATGAAGTAGTTGGCAATTCCACTCTGGAAAAAAAAAATGGTGTGAAACTGGAAAAAAATGTGAAAACAGTCATTTCAGGGCACTGGAGATTATTCAAAGGCAGACAACAAATTGAGAAGGATTTATTCTTGAAAAACTACTAGAGTTTCAGTAAGAATAGAGGGAGCAGCTGGCCATTTTGCCTGTGGTTGTTTGTATTACGTCCCTTTTCTCCCCAGTCTATGCTGATGAGAAATGTAGTTTTCCAGTCTCGGCTGGCCATGAAAACCACCAGCTCTGTTGGCAAATGGGCAGACTTGATTGTGGATAGATGGCAAAAACGTGTGGCTTTGCCAATTAAAAGTAGCAGACTTGATTGAGAACAAGTGGGGAAAACCTGTACCTTTCTCTAGGCCAAAGTTGCAGTCCTAGTTCAAGGCAAATGGTGGATTAGTCAGAAATTTAACAGGAATATCCTCTATGAGAGCCACAGAAGAGCTGGATACACTGTGTACACATACCTGTATGATAGGAAAACTACACATGTGCACAGGAGATGCAAGAGAGACCAAATTTCAGAGCTGGTTGCAACTTTGAATGCATTCTCCAACTCATACCACAGATGAATCGGCAAAAGATGAAAGCCTATGGGTTCAGGTGTTTGAGCACAATCTGTGCCCAAATTATTGTCTTACCACTAAGCTATACAGACAAGGGGTAGCCTCTAGAGAGCCAGGCTGAAAAATAAGAGTGAAATGACTGAATAGAGATGTTAGTAGCTTGAACACCTTGTGGGAGACAGATTGCATAGTTTCAGTCTGCCCAAGATACTAAATACAAACACACTAACAAAAAAGAAACTAACCACCCTCAGAAAAGTTAAAACAGGACCTGGTTTTGCTACAATATATTATCTAAATGTAGTTTTCAACTACAAATTACTAGATATAAAAGATCACACAGGAAAGTGTGACCCATGCAAGCAAAATAAAACAGTAGAAATGGACTCTTAGTGGGCCCAGATGTTGGATTTAGCAATAACTTCAAAGCAGTTATTATAAGCAAGTTCAAAATTAAAAGGAACTGTATTCAAAGAATTAAAAATATACTAACCAATCACATAGGAAATCTCAATAGATAGAAACCATAAAAAAGAACCAAATGGAAATCCTAGAGTTGAAAAGTATAATTGAAATAAACTTTCACCAGATGAGCTCAAAAGCAGATCTGAGATGGCAGAAGAAACAGTTGGTGGATTTGAAAGATTAATAGAAATTATCTATTCCAAAGAACAGAAAGAAAAATGAACAGAACTTCAGAGATCTCTGGGTCAGTATCAGGTGTTCCAAAGCATACATGTAAATGGAGTTCCAGATGAAGAAAAAGAAAGAGGCAGGAAAAATAATTTAAAGAAATAATGGCTGAAAACTTCTCAGATTTGATGAATAAAACATTTTCTTAGGGACCCAAGAATCATTGGAAATACTCTGGTAAATACAAAACATATATTCTGTTAATTTTAAAAAAAAACATAAGATTGCTTAAGAAGTAATTATAGCACTGTATTTTTTATAATGTACATGTAACATGTAATATGTATGACAATATTGTACAAAGGAAGAGGGCAGGATATGGAGCTATACTGTGTAAAATTGCTAGATTGTACCAGAATTAACCTAAGTAGATTATAAATTAAAGATACAGATTGCAATATCCAGGAATCACTGGGAGGAAATAATTTTAAAAAGCAATTGTTTATTTAACCACGTCCGTTTTCTCAGGTATTTTTGTAGATGCTAGGTATTTAAATATGTTGAAGAAATGGATTTTTCGTTGTTTATCATCACCATTTTTGTGATCCAGTATTTGTGTATGTGTGAGGAAGACTGGCCCTGAGCTAACATTTGTTCCCAGTCTTCCTCTTTTTTGCTTGAGGAAGATGGTCTCTGAGCTAACATCTGTGCCAGTCTTCCTCTACTTTGTATATGGGATGCTGCCACAGCATGGCTGATGAGCAGTGTGTGGGTCTGCACCCAGGATCCGAACCTCTGAACCATGGGCCACTAAAACGGAGCATGCAAACTTAACCACCATGCCACTGGGCTGGACCCAGTGATCCAATATTTTATGTATATATTCTTTGTACTGTTTGAAGAAGCTCTGAATATATTTCTTTCTAAAGCAAGACATGTAAGAGTTGTAAAATGGTAGCATTCAAAGTAGATGGCATGGTTTTATGATTTTCCAATGTGAGATTAACAACAGATATATCAAATATTGATTATTTGTTGCTGCTTTCAGTCTTTATTGGAGCAAGAAAAAAGAATGCATCTTAAAATATACAAAAACGAAGGCTTTATTGTGCTACTGTTCTCAGTTGGAAGTTGTGATATTAAGGCACATTTATATTTAAATTTAGTATTTAGTATACATTTGTAATCAGATAAAACAGTTCTGTTATTAAGAATTGCTATAGTGGGGTTTTTATTTGTGTTGATACATTTGAGCTCCGGATAAATTTAGACTGCTAGACTAGAAATCGAAGAAAATATAAACATTTACTAATGAAACTCATTGTCTTAGAGCACGCTCTCCATTCACCTTTCCCGTTCTTTCCTTCCCTGTCTTCCCTCCCATTTCCACACACACACACAAAAAAGGAGACCAAAACATCTCAGACTTCTTGATTTTGGACAACCAAGCAAGAAATCATGGGAAATATGGCATATTTCCATCTAGATATTTTTTATGAGCATGGGAGTTATATGTATATATATTTTTGTGTTTTTGATTTGGGAATTTTTTTCATAAATGAGATTTTACTATACATATTGTTCTGATATATATTCATTTTTCTCAGCATTTCATGATAGGCTTTATGTCAGTAAATTCAAATATATATATACTTTTTTTAATGACTAAGTATTCCATAGTATGGGAGGATACTGTAATTATTTACCCCATTACTCTATTGAAGGCTATTTAGGTTGTTTCTGGTTTTTCACAAACTATTATAATTAACATCATTGTGCATATACCTTTGTGCATTTATGTGAATGTTTTTGTAGCATGGATACAAAGAGATATTAGTTCAAAGTCTGAAAATTTTAACTATTGATATTCTGTCTTTTTGCCTTCTAAAAATGTTTTTAAAGTTTATACCACCACCTGTGGCATATCCTGAACTCTTGCCAACACTGCATCTTATCAGCATTTTATATTTTTTGCCAATTTAATAGGTTAACAGTGATATCTTGTTCTAATTTTTATTCTCCTAATCACTAGTGAAATTGAACTTCTTCTTCTTCCTCTTCCCTCTCCCCCTTCCCCCCTCCCCCTTTTTTCTTCTTTTTTGCTGAGGAAGATTCACCCTGAGCTAACATCTGTGTCAATCTTCCTCCATTTTGTTGGTGGGTCACTGCCTCAGGATGACTGAAAAATGGTGTAGGTCCGTGCCTGGGATCTGAACCCATGAACCCAGGCTGCTGAAGCAGAGCACCAAACTTAACTATTATACCATGGGCTGGCTCCTGAGATTGAGCATCTTTTATAGAATTATTAGCCATTTATATTTCTTATTCTTTAAAATATGCGTTAGTTTTGCTCATTTATTAGGTTAAATTTTTTTTATGGTGATAAAACATATGTAACAAAATTTATCGTTTTAACCATTTTTAAGTGTGGAGTTCGGTAGCATTAAGTACATTTGCATTTTTATACAGCCTTCACCATTGTCCATCCCTAGAACTTTTTCATCGTCCCATATTGAAACTGTACCCATTAAACAATAACTCCTCATTCCCTCCTACCCCAGGCCTGGCAACCACCGTTCTACTTTCTGTCTCTCTGAGTTTGATTCTTCTGCGTATCTCATATAAGTGGAATCATACAATATTTATACTTTTGTGCCTGGCTTATTTCATTTAGCATAATGTCATCAAGGTTCATCTATGCTGTAGCATGTATCAGAATTTCTTTTCTAAGGCAGAATAATATTTCATTGTATGTTTATACCGCATTTTGTTATCCATTCATCTGTTGATAGACATTCGGATGTTTCCACCTTTTGGCTATTGTGGATAGTGCTGCCATGAACATGGATGTTCAAATATCTCTTGAGTTTTAATTCTTTTGAATATATACCCAGATGTGGAATTGCTGGTTGTTTTATGTTTAAAGTTTTTTTAAAAATTATTTTATGGAGGTCATAATGGTTTATAACATTGTGAAATTTCAGGTGTACATTATCATCTATCAGTTTCTGTATAGACTGCATTGTGCTTGTCCCCAATAGTCTAATTTTTATCCATCAGTATATATAAGTGCCCCGTTACCCCTTTCGCCCACCTCCCAACCACTTCCCCGCTGGTAACCACTAATCTGTTCTCTTTATCTATGTGTTTTTTTTGTCTTCCACCTATGAGTGAAATCATGTCCTGTATGTCTTTCTCTGTCTGGCTTTTTTTGCTTAACATCATACCCTCGTGGTCCATCCCCGTTGTTGCAAATGGGATGATTTTGTCTTTTTTATGGCTGAATAGTATTCCATTGTATGTATATACCACACCTTTATCCGTTCATCAGTCCATGGGCACTTGGATTGCTTCCATGTCTTGGCTATTGTGAATAATGCTGCAGTGAACCTAGGGGTGCGTAGATCTCTTTGAATTGTTGGTTTCAAGTCCTTTGGATAAATACCCAGTATTTGAAAATAAGTTAACCATGTATTAATTTTATTTCATTCTGATAGGGTCAATCTATACTAGTTGTATATGTATAGTATAAATGGACATCTTGCATAATAGTTTTCAATGCCATTGCTTCAGCATTAACTTTAATTTAATTTTTTTGAGGAATCTCCATTCTCTTTTCTGTAGTGGCTGCACCAGTGCATTCCCACCAGCAGTGTATGAAGGTTCCCTTTTCTCCACATCCTCTCCAACATTTGTTAATTTTTGTTGTGATAATTATAGCCATTATAGCCATTCTCACAGGTGTAAGGTGATATCTCATTGTCGTTTTTGGGGTTTTTTTTTAAGATTTTATTTTTCCTTTTTCTCCCAAAGCCCCTTGGCACATAGTTGTGTATTTTTAGTTGTGGGTCCCTCCAGCCGTGGCATGCGGGACGCTGCCCCAGCATGGCCTGACAAGCAGCGCCATGTCCACTCCCAGGATCTGAACTGGCGAAACCCTGGGCCACCAAAGCAGAGTGCATGAACCCAACTACTCACCCACGGGGCTGGCCCCTCATTGTAGCTTTGATTTGCATTTCCCTAATCATTAGTGATGTTGAACATCTTTTCATGTGTCTATTGGCCATCTGTATATCTTCTTTGGAAAAATATCTGTTCATATCATCTGCCCATTTTTTAATCAGGTTGTTTGGTTTTATGTTGTTGAGTTGCATAAGTTCTTTATATATTTTGGAAATTAACCCCTTGTCAGATATATGATTTGCAAATATTTTCTCCCAATTGATGGGTTGCCTTTTCCTTTTGTTCCTGGTTTCCTTTGCCTTGCAGAAGCTCTTTAGTCTGAAATAGTCCCATTTGTTTACTTTTTCTTTTGTTTCTCTTGCCTGAGTAGACATGGTATTCAAAAAGATACTGGTAAGACTGATGTCAAAGAATGCACTGCCTGTATTTTCTTCTAAGAGTTTTACGGTTTCAGGCTTTATCTTCAAGTCTTTAATCCGTTTTGAGTTAATTTTTCTGTATGGTGTAAGATAATGGTCTACTTTCATTCTTTTGCATGTGGCTGTCCAGTTTTCCCAACACCATTTATTTCCTTTCTCCATTGTATGTTCTTGGCTCCTTTGTTGAAAATCTAGCTTCTGTAGATGTGTGGTTTTATTTCTGGGCTTTCGATTCTGTTCCATTGATCTGTGTGCCTATTTTTGTGCCAGTACCAGACTTTTAATTACTAAAGCTTTGTAGTGTATTTTGAAGTCAGGCAGTGTGACATCTCCAGCTATATTCCTTTTTCTCAGGATTGCTTTCACTATTCGGGATCTTTTGTTGTTCCATATAAATTTTAGCGTTCTTTGTTCTATTTCCGTGAAATATGTCATTGGGATTCTGATTGGGATTGCACTGAATCTGTAGATTGCTTTAGGCAATATGAACATTTTAACTATGTTTATTCTTCCAATCCATGTGCATGGACTATCTTTCCATGTCTTTATGTCATCTTCAGTTTCTTTCAATAGTGTCTTATAGTTTTTAGGGTATACGTCTTTTACCTCTTTGGTTAAATTTATTCCTAGATATTTTATTCTTTTTGTTGCGATTGTAAACAGGATTGTATTCTTGAGTTCTCTTTCTGCTAGTTCATTATTAGAGTATAGAAATGCAACTGATTTTTGTAAGTTGATTGTGTACCCTGCAACTTCACTGTAGTTGTTATTTCTAGTAGTTTTCTGATGGATTCTTTAGGATTTTCTATTTACAGAATTATGTCATCTGCAAAGAGCGAGAGTTTCACTTCTTTCTTTCCAATTTGGAGACCTTTTATTTCTTTTTCTTGCCTAAGTGCTCTGGCCAAAACCTCCAGTACTATGTTGAATAAGGGCGGCAAGACTGGATAGCCTTGTCTTGTTCCTGTTCTGAGAGGGATGGCTTTCAGGTTTTTCTTGTTGAGTATGACTTGGCTGTGGCTTTGTCATGTATATGGGCTTTATTATGTTGAGGTACTTTCATTTTACGCCCATTTTATTGAGAGTTTTTATCATAAATAGATGTTGGATCTTGTCAAATGCTTTTTCTGCATCTATTGAGATGATCATGTGATTTTTCTCCATCATTTTCTTAGTGTGGTGTATCACATTGGTTGATTTGCAGATGTTGAACCATCCCTGCATCCCTGGTGTAAGTCCCACTTGATCATGGTGTATGATCCTTTTAATGTATTGCTGTATTTGGTTTGCCAATATTTTGTTGAGGATTTTTGCATCTATGTTCATCAGCAATACTGGCCTGTAATTTTCTTTCTTTGTGTTGTCCTGGGATCAGTGTAATGTTGGCTTCATAGAATGAGTTAGGAAATGTTTGTCTTCTTCCGTTTTTTGGAATAGTTTGAGAAGGCTAGGTATTAAATCTTCTTTGAATGTTTGGTAGAATTTTCCAGAGAAGCCATTCTAGTTTTGGACTTTTGTTTTTTGGGAGGTTTTTGTTTTGAGGAAGATTAGCCCTGAGCTGACATCTGCTACCAATCCTCCTCTTTTTTTTTGCTGAAGAAGATTGGCCTGAGCTAACATCTGTGCCCATCTTCCTCTATTTTATATGTGGGACGCCTGCCACAGCATGGCTCAACAAGTGGTTCATAGATGGATCCGCACCCAGGATCCAAACCAGCAAACCCTGGGCCGCTGAGCAGAGCACACACACTTAACTGTTACACCACCAGCAGGCCCCTTTTGGGTAGCGTTTGATTACTATTTCAACCTCTTTACTTGTGATGGGTCTATTTAGATCCTCTATTTCTTCTTGCTTCAGTTTTGGGAGGTGTATGAATCTAAGAATTTATCCATTTCTTCCTAGATTATCCAATTGGTTGGTGTATAGTTTTTCATAGTATTCTCCTGTAATCCTTTGTATTTCTGTGGTATCCATTGTAATTTCTCCTGTTTCTTTCCTAGTTTTATTTATTTGAATCTTCTCTCTTTTTTTCTTAGTGAGTCTGGCTAAGGGTTTGTTAATTTTGTTTATCTTCTCAAAGAACCAGCTCCTAGTTCCATTGATCCTTTCTACTATTTTTTTATTTCTATTTCATTTATTTCTGCTCTAATTTTTGTTATTTCCCTCCTTCTGCTGACTTGGGCTTTGTTCTTTTTTCTAGGTCTGTTAGGTGTAGCTTAAGATATCTTATTTGAGATTTTTCTTGTTTGTTGAGGTGGACCTGTGTTGCTATGAGTTTCCCTCTTAGAACTGCTTTGCTGCATCCCATAAGAGTTGGTATGATGTATTTTCATTTTCATTTGTCTCTAGACATTTTTTGATTTCTCCTTTGATTTCTTCATTGATCCATTGGTGGTTCAGTAGCATGTTGTTTAGTCTCCACATATTTGTCACTTCACCAGCTTTTTTCTTGTAGTTGATTTCTAGTTTCATAGTATTGCGGTCAGAAAAAAAGCTTGATATGATTTCACTCTTCTTAAATGTATTGTCTTGCCTTGTTTCCCAACATATGGTCTGTCTTTGAGAATGTTCCATGCGCGCTTGAGAAGAACATGTATTCTGCTGTTTTTGGATGGAGTGTTCTATATATATATCTGTTAAGTCCATCTGGTCCAGTTTTTTATTTCAATCTGCTATTTTCTTGTTGACTTTCTGTCTGGAGGATCTATCCATTGATGTAAGTGGGGTGTTGAGATCCCCTACTATTATTGTGTTGCTGTTAATTTCTCCCTTTAGGTCTGTTAATAGTTGCTTTATGTACTTTGGTGCCCCTTTGTTAGGTGCGTATGTATTCATAAGTGTCATATGCTCTTGGTGGAAAGTCTCTTTTATTGTTTTATACTGCCCCTCTTTGTCTCTCATTGCCTTTTTTATCTTAAAGTCTGCTTGGTCTGATATAAGTATGGCAACACTTATTTTCTTTTGCTTGCCATTTGCTTGGAGTATCATCTTCCATCCCTTCACTCGGATCCTGTGTTGTCTTTAGAGCTGAGATGTGTTTCCTAGAGGGAATATATTGTGTCTTGTTTTTTAGTCTATCCAGCCACTCTGGTCTTTTGATTTGAGGAATCAATCTGTTTACATTTAGAGTGATTATTGATATATGAGGGCTTAATACTGTCGTTTTATCTCTTGTTTTCTGATTGTTCTATATTTCCCTTGTTTCTCTTCCTGTGTATTTCTTTTTGTTTCTGTTTTTTGTTGCTATTGTTGTTGTCTTGGGGCATAAGGGAGATTGGCCCTGAGCCAACATCTGTTGCCAATCTTCCTCTTTCTTTCTTTCTTTTTTCCTCCCCAAAGCCCCGTTACATAGTTGCATATACTAGTTGTAAGTCCTTCTACTTCTTCTATATGGGGTGCCACCACAGCATGGCTTGATGAGTGATGTGTAGGTCCACACCCAGGATCTAAACCGGAGAACCCCAGGCTGCCAAAGCAGAGCATGTGAACTTAACCACTATGCCACCAGGCCATCCCCTTTTCCTGTGTGTTTCTGACTGTCATTTCAGTTTGGTGATTTCCTATGATGGTTTTCTCTTTATTTATCATTTGTATCTCTCTTTTCTTTTTTGTTTACCATGAGGTTTATGTAAAAGATCTCATAGATGAGAGAGTCCATTTTCTGATAACGTCTTGTCTCCTTAGTCTAAGCAGCTTCCATCCCTTTCCTCTTCCCTGTCTAAATTATTGGTGCCACAAATTATGCCGTTTTGTGTTGTGAGTTTGTGATTAAAATGAAATGTTTATAGTTATTTTTGATACTTTCCTTCCCTTTATCATTAATTTTATAATTGTTTGCTAACCTTATAGAGAGCTGCAATTTTCTGATTTTGTTTGTCTATTTATCTCTTTGCTGAAGGCTTTGTAAACCTTTTCCTTTTTGTTTCAGATATGAGGGCCTTCTTGATTATTCCTTTGTGGGGGTGGGGGGGCAGAGTGAGGGAGTCTCCCAGCAGTGAACTCTGTCAGCTTTTGTTTATCTGGGGAAGTTTTTATTTCTCCATCATATATGAAGGATATTTTTGTTGGATAGAGTATTCTTGGCTGAAAGTTTTTGTCTTTCAGAATTTTGAGTATATGATTCTGCTCTCTCCTAGCCTGTAAGGTTTCTGCTGAGAAATCAGCGGAAAGCCTGATAGGGGTTCCTTTCTAGGTTATTTTCTTCTGCCTTGCTGCCATTAGTGTTTTTTCTTTGTCGTTGACGTTTGCCAGTTTTACTAATATATGCCTCAAAGAAGATCTTTCTACTTTGATGCAATTAGAGTTCTCTGGCTTCATTTACTTGTAATTCCAGTTCCTTTTTCAGGTTTGGGAAGTTATTAGCTATTGTTTCTTTGGACAAGCGCTCTGCGCCTTTCTCCCTCTGGAATATCTATAATCCTTATGTTGCATTTCCTAATTGAGTTGGATATTTCTTGGAGAATATCTTCATTTTCTTTTTTAGTCTTGGTTCTCTCTCCTACTCTATCTGCAGCATTTCTGTCTTTCTCTCCCCTAAATTGCTCATTCTGTCCTCCATAATGTCAGCTCTGTTTTTTAAGGTTTCTAGATTGTTTATCTCACTTATTTTGTTCTCCATCTCCAGCCTTTGTTTATTTTTTTTTAGTTTCAATCTGTTTTGTGAAGAATTCCTTCTGCTCATTTAATTCTCTTCCTGAGTTCATTGAACAGTCTTTCTGAGTTCTCTTGTAAGTCATTGTTTCTTTATGACAACTATTTTGAATTCTCTGTCATTAAATTGTAAATTTCTGTGAATTCAGGATCGGTTTCTGGAGACTTGTCATTTGCCTTTGATCTGGGGTGTTAATGTATTTCTTCATGGTGTTTGATGAAGTGGACCTTTGCTGTTGCATAGTGGTAGTTTCTGGTTGCAGATTTCGCCTGCTACCACTCAGGCAGACAACATCTGTATTTTCTGAACCCTCTGCATCCGCTGGAAGTTGTGCCGAAAGGGCTCTCTGTGTTTGCCTGCTGGCTGTTGCTGCTTGGTGGGTTACACATGCAGGCACAGATACTCTGGTGCTGATCCATTGCCCTGGTCAGCCGGTTGAGCTGGTGTGCCAAGCTGGAGGGGAAGGGAAGGGAGCTTTCTTTCACTCTCATGAGTCTGCTCAGCACTCACTGGCCGCCCGCCTGGGCTGCTGGGCTTGGTGGGGGAGCCCACACGATGGCTGAGCTGCTTGGTATGGAGCATTCCTCTGGGCTGGGATGGAACTCTGAAATCAAAAGCGTTCTCATGGAGGCCTGTCTGTTCCCCTGTATCCTCTTAGAGTCATGTGCTGGCCACTGCATGAGATCCCACACCTTAGATTGCTGCTGCTGGGGAGGAGGAGATCCACTCACCTTCCATTGCTTCCCGGGAGTCTAGTACCCCCACTTTCAGATGTATGGCTGCGTGGATCTCTCAGATGTCCTGCTGTGCTGTGTGGGTGTCCTCTGTTGGTTAATGAATGTCCTTTTGGTTGTATCTTATGGGGGAAAGACTAAGGGAACAGCTCACTCTGCCATGATGTTGATGTCCCATGTTTAAATGTTTGAAGAACCACTGTACTGTTTTCCATAGTGGCTATGCTATTTTATTTTACATTCCCATCAGTCATGCTCAAGGCTTCTAATTTCTCAATATCCTTACCAGCACTTGTTTTCTGTTTTGTTTTGTTTTTTATAATTGCCATCCTAATAGGTATGAATTAGTATCTCATTGTGGTTTTGATTTACATTTCCCTAGTAGTTAGTGATGTTGACTGCATCTTTTCATGTGCTTGTTTGTCATTTGTCTGTCTTCTGTGGACTAATGTCTATTTAAGTCCTTTGTCCACTATTAAATCTGGTTGCTTGGTTTTTTGTTGTTGTTGATTTTTGCTAATTTTTTAAAGTCCCCCCACTTAATGTTTGTTTACTTGATGTAGGCATGGTCTTAGGATGGAAAGATCTGATATAGAAAGTAAATCAATGACTTAATATTGATCTCTTAAAGAATAATAATAACAGGAAAAATACATTAGACTTCAGAGAAGAGAACATATTTAGCCATTTAACAGGGGTGACAGGGTAGTATTTGAGGTAAATCTTCAAAGAAAAGATTCATCAAGATTTGGTGAATCAATATTTAGTATTCGTCACTATTTAGTATTGATCAGTATTTAGTAATTCATCAAAATTTGTAATGGCAATAGAATTGGGGGAAACATTCCAGGTAGAGGAAACAAAGACATAGAGGATAGGATTTTATTGCAGGTAAATAGAAAGCAGTTCAGTTTGGCTTATTTGTTGTTAATGGAACACTGGCACAGTTTGTGTGTGTGGGGAGGGAGGAAATAGTTTGGCAACAGCTATCAGTGTTAAAGATACAGATGTTATTTTTTCCAGCAGCTTAATTTCTAGGAATTTATCACACAGGTAATACTTTTAGAAACACAATTGCAGTATCATTGCAGTAACATAAAACTGAAACAAAGTACTGATCAATAGGGTAGTAGCCTTTGAAAAGAAGGGACAGAAAGTATGTATAATATAACCTTATCTGAGAGTAGGGTGGGTACATGGACAGACAGAATATTTCTGGAATAACAACCAAGAAACTGTTGACAGTGGTTTCACTCTGATGAAGGGATGCCCTGAGGAAATGTTCACTTGTTTTGTTTTCTTTCTTCAAAGGACTTTAAAAAAAGAAAAAAGAAAACGGTATTTTTACAGGCCTTTAGAGCTTAAAATTCACAGCTCTGGCTTCCTTCCAGTATTTGAGACTGCTTCTACATACTAATTTTGACTTCAGGGGTAGGAGGGTGGAGGCAAAGTGACTAAATGAAATAAATTTTTTTCATCTAAACAATAAACAGATTATGGGTTGGACTTCTTTTATTTTTTAATCTTTATTTACTGCTCTTTGGGTGATTTCTTGAGGCGAATGTTCATAAAAACAAGCATTTGTAACTCTTACATATCCAGAGTTAAAATGAATTGGCAAATGAGTAATACCTTTTATAAATTATTTTCTTTATTTAAAAAATTATTAAATAAAAGTACATTGAGGGGATGGCCCCTTGGCCTAGTGGTTAAGTTTGCACACTCCGCTTCGGCGGCCGAGGGTTTCGCTGGTGCGGATCCTGGGCACAGACATGGCACTGCTCATTAGGCCATGCTGAGGTGGCGTCCCACATACCACAACTAGAAGGAGCCACAACTAAAATATACAACTATGTACTAGGGGGGATTTGGAGAGAAAAAAGCAGAAAAAAAAAGTACGTTGAGTGAATAGGACAGGAATTTTCAATAGGCAAGATCAGCAACTTGACCTTACGTTTTTGTAAAATATGGCTGCAAATTTGTTATTAAAGGACTTGATAACTAAATGAGAAGTTTTCATTATTGTAAGATATCATAGCAAGAGTAAGCCATTTTCTAATAATTTTCTGACTCCTACTTAATCGTTATTGAGTAAAAGAATACATGAATTCCTTAATTAGGATACTTAACCATGTTCTCACTTTTAGACAGCACAAGTACATCATGGCTGATAATTATTTTCCTGCCATTTAGGGAATCTATCAAACTTTGTCTTTCCACATTAGTAGACTTGATGTTACCGGTTAATTAAAGCAAGATTTCAGTGCTAGCTTTCATCTTTTATCTTGGAAACTTAACTTTTAAGGTGAAACTGTTATTTAGTGTTCTTCCCTTTGTGATTTTAGCAAATTGCTTCTAATTTGTAAGGAATACAAGGGATATAGTAGATGAATTAGGGAAGTGTTTCACTCAACGAAGAAAATTCAGGATGTTGTAGGTTCAGTTGCCATTTAAGAAAAAGAGAAACCCCTGTGGTTCAAACCTGACTTGTTAAATTTTCTTCAGGGAAATTCTTTCATGTTTTTCAAATAATAGGTTTTTATGTATTCTGAAGTTTTCTTCTGTTTAACGCCATTGATTCTTTTTTTAAGGTATGGACTGCGAGAGTTCGTGGTGATTGCCCCTGCTGCAAACAGTGATGCTGTTCTCAGTGAATCTAAGTGCAATCTTCTTCTGAGTTCTGTGTCTATTGCTTTGGGAAACACTGGCTGGTGGGTGGACATTTTGAAAAACTTAGACAATGAGTTAAAAACTAATTATAATTTGTGAAGGAAAATAGTTACTGAATGTTACGTTTTTGGTTATAATTAGGATTAGTATTTGTACATTATTGGATTGGAATTTGGTGTATAAGGGCAAACTCAAACCTTTAGGGAGAGCATTTCTAAAGGGAAACTTACAGAAATATTCAATGAATATTTGAAGTTAAGAGTAAATTATACTATTTTTGTGCTTTGCTTCCAAATTTTAGTTTATTTAAATAAATTTTGTTACGAAGTCTAATTTTAAAACTCGTAGCCAGAGCATTGCTTTGTTCAGCCTCAGCTGGGAACATGTGTGTCAGGTAACTCAAATATTTCGCTGTTCTGCTCATGTCTGCAAATGACCATGAAAGTGCTGCAAGTATTGATTTTGGGGTTACAAATCAATTTTAGTGGGTAGGCTAATTTGCAAATAGGGAAATCTGTGAATTATTGTGAGGATTGACTGTATCTTCAAATGATAAAGTAAAAAATATTTCACTATTAATGTTGGGTTAATTTGTACTGTTTAATACCTGCGAATCAAAGTTTATTTGAATTTGAAGAGGCTAATATGGTATGATTGCTTTTATTCAAGAAAATTTTCATTTTGCTTTTTTATGACTTCCAGCCATTTTAAAACAATTCTCTGACTATAAAGGGCCACTAGATGGTAATTTCTTCAGTTTATTAGTGTAAGAAGAAATGATATTAAGAGTGTGTTTGTTATAAATATAAGTCTGTGGAGTGTTCTTTTTTTAGTACTTTTAAATATTTGACATTAAAATAATGTAACAGTGAGAATTTTTGAGATTTAGGAGTTATTCAAAGTTTAATGAAATTACTGTCTCTTCCTGTTTAATTATGTCCTACAGCCAGGTGCCACTCTTTGTGCAAATTCATCACAAATGGCGAAGAATGTATGTGGG
The DNA here is from genome assembly GCF_021613505.1 of Equus quagga. Classification (NCBI taxonomy): domain Eukaryota; kingdom Metazoa; phylum Chordata; class Mammalia; order Perissodactyla; family Equidae; genus Equus; species Equus quagga. The sequence continues at coordinate 1,949,328 of NW_025799860.1, forward strand.
AGAATGTCAGGGTCCTGGTGTGCGAACTGATTTCGAAATGGTTCATCTTCGAAAAGTGCCAAATCAGTATACTCATTTATCAGGTCTGCTGGATATCTTCAAATCAAAGATTGTGAGTCGGCATGGATATTGTCAGTCTTATCTGGGATCCAGATAAAAGTAGCAATTTGGTAGTTTATTGAGTATGTGGAAACATTTCTCTATAATATTAGTAATGTAATTGGAAGAAAGATGTAATTGACTACATAAATTACTGTGTATGTTTAAAGAAACAAAGTATTGATTAGATTTTTAGTGTGCTAATGCTATAGAACAACTAATTAAATTGATTTTGTTTGTTCAGTTTGTTAACATTTGTCTACTGTGTTATCTCTATCTACTCTTTCTCCTCTAATAGTATTATTGCCAACCTCCCCAGATGAGTGGGCTTTAGGTAGCTGCTTGTTTGAGCCTTTGACTGTGAGCTCCTTGAGGTCTGAACTCTTTGGATTCTGAATTGCCTTTCGTTTTTTTCCAAATCTTCATTTGATTTGATTTTTAAGATTGATCTGGCTTATTATATTCTGTGACTCAGAACAGCAAGGCTAATTGGGATATGCTCTATATATCCTTGATGTTCTATATCACAGAGCTATAGAGGACTTGCCTGTGCTACTCAGGAGGAAAAATTAGGGTTTAAGTTGAGGAGCTATTTGTGAATATCCCCAGAAAAGAGAGCAAAGCCAGATAAGCAAGTGGTGGAGCAGGTCCTCTGCTTAGAGAAATAATCCCCTCAAATGCGTAAGTTGACACCCATCTCACCAAAGTGATCAAACTTGATTAACACACTCGATCAAACTTGATTAACAAATGTGTTTAACAAACTGATTAACAAACTTGTATCTCCTGGTATGATATATTGACTAGGATACATCATCACTGTGTCGCATTCCTGCCAAAAATGTTTAACATAAATCAAAACATGAGGAAACAATTGCGTATTTCCAAAATGAGCCATATTTTGCAAGGTAATTGGCCTAGACTCTTCAAAAATGTCAGTATCGTGATAGGCGAAACAAAGATTGGGAGCTGTTTAAATTAAAGGAGACTAAAGTGACATAACAGCTAAATGCAATGCATGATCCTTGACTGGATCCTTGAGCAAAATGAATAGGCATAAAGGACATGCTTAGGATGACTGGGACAATTTTAATATGTACCATATGTTAGAAAGTAGTATTAATGTTAAACTTCTTGAGTGTGATAATTGTTTTATGATGACATAGGATAATGCACTTGTTCATAGGAATTACATGCTAAAGTTTTTAGGGATGAATTGTCATGATGCCTACAACTTACTTTCAAAAGGTTCATCCAAAAAAGTTTATTCATATATGTATCGGTTACGAGTGTGTATCAAAATGTCAGTAATTGGTGAACTTGGTGAAAGTCATATGGGTATTCATTATACTAGTTTTGCAGCCTTTCCAAAGGTTTGCAAATTTTAAAAAGAAAAAAATAGAAAAAAATGCTGAAATTTCTTTTTTTTTTAAATTGAGGTTGTAATAGTTTATAACATTGTGAAATTTCAGTTGTACATTATTTTTTGTCAGTCACTATATAAATGCGCCCCTTCACTCCTGGTGCCCACCCCCAACCCCCTTCCCCCTGGTAACTGCTAAACTGTTCTCTTTGCCAGTGTGTTTATCTTCTACATATGAGTGAAATCATAGTGTTTGTCCTTCTCTGGCTTGTTTCACTTAACATAATACCCTCAAGGCCCATCCATGTTGTTGTGAATGGGACGACTTTGTCTTTTTTTATGGCTGAATAGTATTCCATTGTATATATATACCACATCTTCTTTATCCAATCATCAGTCGATGGGCACTTGGGTTGTTTCCACTGAAATTTCTTTTTTAATAGATACTGTCAGAAAGATATTTAGGATTAGAACTTAATTTCATAAAAATATGTTTTTAATGTTGAAACCCTAAATAGTGTAGTGGTAGGATTATCACCACCAGATAAATCCATTTGACATTAAAAAAAAAGTAATGCATGTACCAGGTTAAGATATTTAAATAAAGTAGAAGCTTCCTTTTACCCTTCTGTCCTTCTCCTCAAAATAACTAGTGTTAGCAATTTCTTGTGATTATCTCCATTAAAAAAATCATAGAAGCATATATTTTAGGGAGTTGTGTGTATGTATGTAACTTTTTTTCGAAAACTTTTTGGGCTTCGAAATGCCTTAAGTAGTGCTTAATTCTACATGTGGTGTTTTAAGAAATTTTTGAAAAAGGCAAGTGTGTGATAATTTCTACCCCATTAGTTTTTCTTTGCTCTCTCCAGAACTCTTCAATTATGTTTAATTTTTTTAGATCTAATTTCTGGTCAGACACAAATATGAATATTTTATTTTTTCTTCTTAAAAAATATTAGTAAACGTTATTTTCATGGATCTTTTATGTCACTCACTTCTGTAGCTCAGCTTCTCTTTCCTGACACTAAGGACCGCCTTCATCTGTGGAGCCTGACTTAGATTATGACTGTCTGCTAGTTGTACTTTAAAAAAAATGTTCATCACATCATGTCAGAACTTTCATTAAGCTCAGTCAACTAGATAGGAAACGGCTCTCAAAATTGATTTGATAAGAGTTGAACTTAGACTAATTGAGACCTGGTTTGTGTACTGTAGAGGTTTTACATAAGTAAAGCTGCCCAATATGTGACTCTCCTGTACCATCTTTTTAAAGACATCTCTATAAAAATCACTCTGTAACATCGACTTGAAGTGTTCTGGGGCCTTCACCCTTCACAGCCGTGGATTTTATTTTTGCGTGGATCTGATTATTAGGAAAGGCTTCCTTTTGGGTAGGGAGGGGCAGTTGTGCCCTTTAGTCACATAAAATTTAAGTTTAAATCCTCTTCTACCATAATCCCCTACATATTTGAAAACTTCCTCACATACTAGTCTTGTTTTTTTCCATTTGGACATTCTTGGTTCTTTCATCTGTTCTTTATATTTTATGGTTTTACATTCTGGTTGTTGATTTGGATATTTGTCTCTTTTAGAATTACATTTCTTCATGTTTTTGGAAAATTTTGTTTGTGGGCTCATTTTGTCTTGCAGCCTACGTTTAAAATTGTTAGCTTTCTTTCCCATCCTCTGTAGTGGTTTTGTAATTTTGTGGTTGTTTCCTACCTGCAGAGTATTTCAGAACCAGGTCTTAAAATGTTCTTTGGAGCATCTCGCTCTGTGGTGATAGCTTCCAACAAAGCCACTGTACCAAGCAGGAGTGCCCTGCCTCAGTGTCTGCCTTAAGCAGAGTCTTGCAGTGCCCTCACTCTGGGCAGAGTACTTTTGATTCCATTTAAGGCACTCTGTAACCCTAAGCTGCCGCTGCCTTCTTCTGCACCTGAAACTCAGCAGGCACGTGCCTTGAGCTTCACTTACCACTTTGGGTTTGCTGTACCTTTTCTAGTGCCCACAAAGATATTTATGTCATGTTTGATCCTAGGTATTTCTTTTTGGTTATCTCTTTCTGTATTTGTCTACATTGCTAGGCGACTGGAGCAGAGGTTATGTATCAATCAGCCTTGTTATGGTTTCTAGACGATTTGAACTTTATCATGGATGAATGTTCATTTGATATCTGAACCTGACTAAAACATCATTTCTTCCTAACCAGTTGGAATCTTACCTTGCTTATCTAGGACACAGCAGCCCAAAACTATTATCTTTTTTTGGCAGTCACCTTATTTTGTGACTTCAGATTGAGTTTGTATTCAGTTAAAGCTACTAGTGACACTTACTAGTCATGCTGCTGTCATGCTGCTGCTGAGCTAAATGTCTCTTATTCCTTCTGCCCAGTATAGCAACACTTGGAAACTGGTTAGATTTACAGAATACTATTGAGTCTACATTTTCACAAGCTCTGTAGGTGATTCCTATGCATATTTAAGTCCTATTCCACATTAGTGTAGGTTAACCATTATTAAGGGAAGCTGAGATCATAGGATTTTTGGATGATATTAATTTTTATGATTCTTAATGCATGTAAAGATAAATTTAAATTTTTTTAAACTGATTAATATAAACTATTTTGCATGAGTGACCATTTGTCTTAGTCTAAAATTCTAGTTAAATATTCAAGACTGGCTTTACTTTGAGTTCATTTTCTTTTAGAAGAAAGAAAAGACATCATCTCCCCAAAGCTAATCTTATACTTTATAATAATTATACCTTATTTAAAAAATGAATCACGTTTTTCCTACATTTAGTATGGCTGAAGAGAATAGTAAGAAATTATATTTGTATAACTAAAATTGTATAAGATATTTTGAAAGAGGATTTTGCTTAATAGAAGTTAATATCTTGTTTCCAGGTAGTAGTTTTAAACAGCTTTATTTTAATGTAATTTGCTCTCTGGCATTGCTTTTAAAACACTTTTTTAAAGCAATACAATTATTGTCTTTGCATTTATTTCCTAGGGATGTCCTTTAACTCCATTGCCTCCAGTTAGTATTGCAATTCGATTTACCTATGTACTTCAGGATTGGCAGCAGTATTTTTGGCCTCAGCAACCTCCAGGTGAGATAATTTAGAACTATATTTAACTTATTGAATATAAATGGAAAAGAATATATATTCATAAATTAAAAATATTTAACAGTGCATTTCAAGTATTTTAAATTTGAAATATTTGTAATTCTCAATGTAATATTGCTGATTTCATTGCCTTCATCATCTTTTTCTCTTAAAAAAAGCTCTTTAGATTGTTCTAGAGACAATACTTACTCTGTATTTGCTGATCTGTCTTTGAAAGCTAATAGTATTTATAAAGCAGGGGATCCCTACTGTGGAACATCATGTGCTGTGAATTAGTATGTAGTGAATGATTAAAATGTCTGTTTTTAGAATATAAGAGAAGCCACCCTCATAAGTTGAGAACAGACATGCAGAGAACCTTATAGAGAGTAGAGTTTGAAGAAGAGTGCTAAATAAGGCAAGCAGAAAAGAAAAACATCTGTATATACACGTACACTTATGATTGGAAGAGTTGTAGAATATTTTCCTTTAACTTGCATTGATAAAAATGTAATTAAAATCAGTTTACCTGCTTAGCTATTGATATACTGATTCATTTAACAAATAATCAATTATTATCCAATAATGGGCCAAGCTGTGTCAGGGCCACAAATACGAACGAGACATTGCCTAAAGTCTAGAACAGCTCAGCGTGATGGATATACAGCCTAATTAAGTCCAGTTTTGGTTCCTGGGTATTTCTGTCACAAGTGTAATTACATTCAAGTATGTCCAATAAGAAATTTAATTCAAACTTATAAATAATTACAAAGATTTTACTAGCCTGAAAACGTTTTTCAGTTTACCTTTCTCAAAGAGAAATAAATTAGAATAAAATAATAGTGTTTACTGTTTATCTTTGTTCCAAGTAGTTGGTTATTTATAGGGTTGAAAATAATAAATTGATAGTCTTGGGATGATATTAAAATTAGTGTAGTACTTCCTTAGCGTTTGGTGGTTATATATACTACTACTGTTTTTTTTTTTTTGTATCACTGAATAATTTGAAACTCTAATGTACAGTAAAAGAACTACATCTAAACTATAGCAAAGGGAAGTAAAAGCTAAGCTGAGATTTATATTAGAAGAATGACTCAAATGTTTTGGTGATTTTAGTTCCCGGACAACAGTACTCTCTAGACAATTTTTAGTTGACTTCTAGTTAGAAGTTTCAATTCCTATCTTCCTTTTCCTTTTTTAAAAGGCCACTCTATTATTTAGTCAATTTTAAAGGTTTCCCAAGGTGGTATGGTCATTGATGATCTAAGAAGAAGCCCAAGAGCCAGAATCTCAGCATTATAGTTTTGATTGCCAGTAAGGCCTTCGTTAATGTTCTATTGCCAAACTTTTTTTAATGGGGATCAACATATTAGCTTTCTTCCTCAGTGGATTGAAGGCTATATAAAAGTTTAATATTTGAGATTAAACATGTACTATGGGCCAGACACTGTGCTTAGCACTTTATATATTATTTCATGTAATTCTCACCTATGAGACAGGTATTATTATCTTAGAGAACGTAAGTACCTTAGAGAACACAAGTGACTGGCCCAAGGTTACATGGTCACCAAGTGATAAAGTTTGCATTCACAATGTGATCTTTTCATTCCACAATGTTGTTTCTCAACTTTTACTTCAGTTAAAACTTTTGTACAGTTATAGTCTAGTAATAATTTACTCATTTACAAAATGTACTTATTATAAATTTTGAAGCTTTTAAAAGTTCACATCTTGTAATAAAGCTAGTCATTGTAATCTTTATTATTGTAAGCATCGTTTAGTTAGGAAAATGGAATGAATTGACTTGAGAAAATTTACCGAATTAAGTAATTGAACCACAATTAATTACTAATTTTGATCATTTAGTTAGGATGTAGATAATTGTCAAACATGATTTTAGCAAACCTGGGAACTGTTCGTAACTCAACAGTAGACTTTAATTTTAGGAATTCCCAGTGTAGGCTAAATAATTAAAAACAACCATCTGTATTATTTCAAAGAGAAATAAATCCTTTTGATGTCTTTTAGATGTGTTTATTCTTTAAGAGGGATAGAACTAAGGGGAATGATTTACCCTTTAAATTCTCCTCTAATGATAGATAGCATTCATAATGGAAAGGAAATTCTTCACTGAACTTTATGTATTTCCATGTACTATCAACTAAAATGTAATTGTATTAATGATGACTATTTGCTATTTAAAACTGATGAATGTAAGTTGGTGATTAAATTTTTTAATACTTGGATTACCTTTCTTTTAGATGATAATCAAATTCTTAGAAAATGCAAAAAAAATTTCAGGAATAATGTTCTCTTAAATAATATGTGAGGACTATTTCAGAAGGGTAAAATTTAGAATGCATAGCTTAAATAGGATAAATGAATAAATAGGAATTAAGTATATCCTTTTACTATAGCATTCTTAGAGGCAGTCTTTAATGCTTGACTGCTTACTGTCTAACTTGCTATATGCACTCTTGATGTAGGCACTTTTAAATCTATAATCTTCCAAAGGACGAACCTAACTGGATTAAATTCTTATTTCTCCTTATTTTCTCTTATTTGCTAAATAATGGAAAAATATTTCTTTGTTTAGATATAGATGCCCTTGTAGGAGGAGAAGTTGGAGGCCTGGAGTTTGGCAAGTTACCATTTGGTGCCTGTGAAGATCCTATTAGGTGAAAATTTCAATCTATCATTTGCATTATGGGACTTTACTTTTTAAATTATATTGATATTGATTTTACTGTGCTTTATAATATTGTAGCCTCCTGAAATGAGTATGGAACTGGAAATAGACCTACAACTAACAGTCTATCAGTCTGTTTTTTTCTCTGTAACTTAAAAGAGGCTTTAAAATAACACAAAAATGTATATAATACCATTTATTGATTATTCCTTATAGAAGTGATTCTTGGTCTGCTTTTTGGGAAACACTTTCAATATATTGAAAAGCACAGAGAATATCATATAAACTTTCATGTATCCATCACCCAGAATTAACAATTGTTTACATTTTTCCTGACTGCTTTTTCAAAATTCACAAATTAACACTCAAGTAAGAGACACAAGGGTGACCTCTTAGGTTACCCAGTTGCTTTTTAGAAGAGCTACTGTACTTGAAGAAAAAGCTGTTTCACAAGAAAATGTAGAGATTGGAAAATTTAATCACTGATAGCAAAATATTTGGAAAATATAAACATTGCTGATTTAGAAAGTATCTCATTTGTTTAGTTAAAATATTTGGTTAATTAAAAAGTATATACACATGCATAAATACATTTTTAATACTCTCACATAGCGGTAGAAATAGTAACACTTAACTTAAAATCACTCAAGAGAAGATAAAGGAGTATCTTTTGTAATTGATGTTTGTTTGTTATATGTGCCAGGCACTATACTAAATGAAGATATGGAAGTAAATAAAACAGCAGTTTCTGCCTTCTTGGCATTTACAATCTAACTGAAGGAAATAGACGTAATAATTATCCAAATAAACATATAATTACAAGTTGTGGGATAATTTGAAGGAAAAGTACAAGATGTAATGACAGTAAAATGAGGAACTTGTTTAGGTTGGGATGCCATCAGGAAAGTGTTCTCAAAGGAAGTGATAGTTAACTTGAGTCTCAGTGAGGGGAGCACTCAGCAAAGCGAAGAGTGAGAGAACGAGCATTCCAGGTGGAAGGAAGAGCCTGTGTGACGGGCTTGATGAAGGAGAGGTTGGCGAGTTTACTGGGAGAAATAGAAGGTGGCCAACACGGCCAGACTGTGGTGAGCGAGGGGGAAATGGTATAGGCTGGCTGACGGATACATTTGTGGCCCTCTGACTGGTTCATTCATTTGGATTTTGCTTAGAGAAATTTTTAGGGGGGAAGAATAAAATTGACGTGGTAGTTGAAAGTTGAGAGAGTTAGTTATTAAATATTTCTTCCTAATTTTAAATCATAGGAGTTGGTAGGGAAACAAATGATTGAAGAATGCAAAAATAAGTTGGGGGTAAGATGGTGCATATGGTGGACCATTTAGATCAAGTGATGATTAGCAAATATTGTGGGCACTATGCTTTTGAAAAGGAATCTTTGGTAGTTGAAGAGGAAATGAAGAGATCTTTTTCAGTGTCCTCTCTCCTTGTCACAGAAATTATTCTATAGTTAGAGGGAGATGGGAGGATGTAGTCATAAAAAGCTTAGGAACTGAATCTGAGGTTAATACCTAAAATTATTCAGGAGCTTATAATTTTAAACCTCTAATCATCCATGTTCTCTAATATCGCATACTGTTTTATGGTCATTTTTTTAATCTTAAAAATTAGTTTTATTATGAAAGTAATAAACTAATGCTCAGTAGAGAAAATTTAGAAAACTTATAAAAAGAGGCAAAAATCGTATGTTTACTGGTCAGGTTTTTTACTTGCAAACTAAGTAGTAGTCAACTCTTGACTAATTCAAGCAAAAAATCAATTTATTGGAAAGATATTTGATAACTCAAGGGTTTAATTGGGACCATTATAGGACCCGGCTTGGAAAATAGGCTTGAGCCAAGGGTGGCTAGTTATCCAGTTCATAACCAAGGTTATATTGCATTGCTGTGGAGTCTTGGCCCTGCTATCACGGTGAATTCTAAACTGTACTGGTAGATTCAGTCTCAGACTGGAGTTACCAGTTAGTCAAGCACCACCAAAGATCAAAGAAATAATTGGTCCTTTTGGCTTCTGTTCTCTCCAAATATAAGAAGTGGGTTCAGAATCTAGACAAGATAAAAAAATTCGCCACTTCATAATCCCACTACTCATAGGTGATCACTGATGACAGCTTGGTATATGTGCTTCCAGCCATTTTCCTATGCATGAATCTGGTGTATATATGTATATGTTTATTGTATGAATGTACAACAAGGATCCACAAGACCACCCTCAGGTTCAGGATTTGCTAGGAGGACTCACAGGACTCAGCATATAGTTGTGCTTGTGGCTATGATTTATTACAGTGAAAGGATACAATGCAAAAATCAGCAAAGAGAAAAGGCACATAGAGTGAGGTCCAGAGCAAACCAGGGGCAAGCCTCCTCTCCAAGTGTAGTCACACAGGATACGCTTAATTCTCCCAGCAATGAATTGTGACATGTGTGAAAAGCTGTCTACCAGAGAAGCTCATTAGAGGCTCAGCGCTTAGGGGTTTTATCAGGAGTTGGTCACATAGGCACCCTCTGCCTGGCACATACCAGAAGGAAAGCAGGTTTTCAGCATAAACCATACTGTTTGCACAAGTTTAGGCACAGTGAGCCACTCTTATCAGGGAAAGGTAAGAACCTCCTGAAATGCAAGTTCCCAGATGCCAAGCCAAGGGCCAACTTTGCAAGTAGTCTTTTCTAAATATTAGGCCCGCTATGTTAACTCTTTTTTCGCAGTATATTTGTCTATTTTATAAATCTATGTCATCCTGTACATTTTTTGTGGCTTGCTTTATTTTATAATCTTACGTGAAAACTTTTTGAAATTGAATATTTATCTATAAGAGGTCAGCAAACTATGACCTGTGGACCAAATCTGGTCAATAACCTGTTTTCGTTTAGCCAATAAACTAAGAATGCTATTTATATTTTTAAGGGTTTTAGAAGAAAAAACAAGAATATAACAGAGACTACATGGCCCACAAAGCCTAAAATATTTTATCTCTGGTCCTCTGTAGAAAAGTTTGCCAACCCCTGACCCATAATGTGATTTTTTTTCAAGTTGAGATAGAATTCATTTACCAAAAAATTCACCATTTAAAAGTATACAATTCAGTGGTTTTTAGTATTTACAGAATTGTGCAACCATCTTCACTGTCTAATTCCAAAGCACTTTCATCAGTCCAAAAAGAAACCCCTCACTTCTTAGCTCTCATCCCCCCCAGTCTCCCCAGAGCCTCTGGCTCTAGGCAAGTGCTAATCTACTTTCTGTCTCTATGGGTTTGCCTATTTTGGACATTTCATATAAATTACAATATATAATATGTGACCTTTTACGTCTGGCGGCTTTCCCTTAGCTTAATGTTTTTGAGGTTCATCAATACTTCCTTGCTTTTTATGGCTGTATAATATGCCATTGTATGGATAATACCACATTTTATTTATCCATTCATCAGCTGGTAGACCTTTAGGTTATTTACACTTTGGGGCTGTTATGTGTAGCATGGTTTTTTAATGTCTGCAAGACATTAACTTCATATGGATGTCCTACTGTTTGCTAAACCAGTTGTTTCCAATTTTATTGTGTTATAAATAACACAACTTTTAACATACTTGCCTGTTCATCTCTGGGTATTTACTTAGGATATGTTTCTAGCAGAATTGCTTGGTCAGAGGATACATATAGAGTATTAAAGCTTTTGGATATATTTTATGTTTTGTTTATTTTAGTGAACTCCATTTAGCAACTACGTGGCCTCACTTGACTGAAGGTATCATTGTGGATAATGATGTTTATTCGTAAGTATGTTAAGAGTAGTACATTGAGATTGAAACATTTCAGTAGAGTAAATTAACAATTTTCCTTTTTCTTTACATCAGTTTCTGATAAGATTGGTTGATTTTTCTATTTTTAAAGATCACTTTTTAGACTGATTAACATGTATTAGAGATGTGTTTTAAGCTGCTGACTTTGGGGGTATAATCCTTAGTTCAGGGATAATGAACAATCTGAATCTTACTTAGTGTTAGCAAAGATGTCTCTAACAGTTTGAGATCCAGGGCATAATTCTGTTGAACTGTTCTCAGCTAGTTAAAAGCATTTCATGAAGTGCTTTGAAGAGATGTTGGTCATCAGAATGTGTGGAAGTAATATTTGATCATTAAGTATCATAAGTTACAAAACTTCCATGTCTCATACTCCTGTGCAATGGAAACAACTTGAAAATTACAGCAAACATTGTCTAGGAAGAATGTGGAGAAGGAGGAATGCAATTTTAGTACCTTCTCATGCTTAATGCAGAACAGTGAGAAATAGGATGCTTTTTTTCCCATAATTAAAATAAATGTATTTGCTGATGGCAGTAGTAACATGAGCTTTCTTAATCAGATAATTTAGATGGGTATAAAGAAGAAAAGTAAAGACTACCTACAATCACATTACTTAAAAAATAGCCAGTTAGTATTTTGGGATTTTTCTTTTTTTCTTTTTTAATTGGAGTATAATTGGCATATAGCATTATATTAGTTTCAGGTGTACTACAAAATGATTTGATATTTGTATGGGAGTGTATCTTTTTAAAGTTTAAATTTATATATTAATTTGGTCTATTCATTTAATGTATTATTTTATGTTTTTTATGCCACTAAATGTAGATCTATGTTGTTATTTTTTAAATTGCTGCATAGTATTCCCTTAAGTGAATGCTCAATAATCTATTTAGTTAGGAAAATAGGGCACTTTTGATCTTGTGCAAAGTTTTGTAGTTTCTTTTTTTATTAATATCACATGCACTTGCTTGTTTCTCTTTCCTTTTTTATTATTCTTAAAATTATCAGTGTACATTGCCTGTTCAGAATCATTTTCATATGTGTTTTTTGATTATGGTTTTTCCTTTTGTGCTTATTTGTGTAAGAACTTTGATTTCTTAAGATTTTATTTTTTTAAACTTATCTGGATGGCCTTATGCATCTAAATAACAGTAAGTTTAAGTGAGGCAAAATGAATTGTTCGTCCTTCTATATAGTGTTTTCATTAGACTGCATTTTGGTAAATTCATGAGTCTTGATTGTCATAATTAGGATCTTATGTTTATCATTTTGCATTTTAGTGATTTGGATCCTATTCAGGCTCCCCATTGGTCTGTTAGAGTTCGAAAAGCTGATAATCCTCAGTGTTTGCTAGGTAAGCTATTTAATCTTCCTTTCCTGCAACGCCACCAATATGCCTATCCCAGATCAGGAACATTGAATGTATTGTTTATGCATTTATTTCACCTATCAAAAAAGTATTTTTTATTTTTACTTTTTTACATTTGTGACCTCTTTGCTTAACACCATTAAAAAAAAGTCTTTGCCAACAGCAGTAAATCCTTCTGGTTACTCTTGAATAGCACTAACAGGATTTCTTCTTGTCTTTTAGTTGCAACCATTTTACACCTCAGAATTCTCTGATATTTTCTCATGATCTGAGTTTTATTCTTTTAATGCTTTTATGACATTCCTTTTTTTTTCCTCCTGTGGCATAGTGTGCATCTTCCATTCTAGTTAATGGAGCCCTTTTTGCCTTTTGTCATCCCTGTGAACTTATGGTATATGATGGGAAGAAAGCTGATTTTGACAGTCTTATTAGAGCCCCTCTGTAGAGTTGTACCACATCTGCAAATTTATATTCTGATAGAGGAAAATAGGTGTAAAGAAACTTGTACACCTCATAGGGTCATTTAAAGAATCAAGTAAAATAACATAAATAGAAATACTTTGAAAAATATCAATTGCTAGTCAGATAGTATTATTGTATCCCATGTCTGGAATTAACTTTCCCTTCCCATTTTTGTAGATATATCTCTTTCATGAAGTTTTCTGAACCTGTCTCCTCAATGTGCCTTTCCATCTTTTTCCACTCTTATATTTAGTAGGCATGAAAATATTTTCTCCATTTCTGTGTTCATCTATGCCACCCTCACTTCATATAGCCTGATATATTACTATTCAACTGATGGAGTTACTAAATATTTATTGGTGACAGTAATGAGGCATTTCCCTAAAGCATTATTTTCTTGGGCTCTTTATTATTCATCGTATGCTGTCATTAGATGCCGTTTGTGCTAACTATGTAATAGTGGATACAAAATGTATAAGGTAAAATTCCTGCCTTCAGTGAATTCGTCTTGGGGTGTTAGGGAAACGAGTAGAGGTTTGATATCAAGAGTTTTAGAGTTGAAGAGACCTTGTTGCAAATCCTAGATCCACCAGTTTGAGCAAGTTTCATAATCTCTTCAAGTCTTAGTAAAATAGAGATGGCAATAGTACATACTTCTTAGGGTTATTGAGAAGATCAAGTAAGATTATGTGTGTATGTGAATCACAGTTAATACAGTGCTTATCTTATAGTAAATGCTCAATGCATAGTTTCTCTTGTTTAATCACTGAACTAGTAAATTTACTTATGAAATTGTTTCCCCGTTCCTTATTATTCCTCCTCCACTGACTTCTGTGATAAATGCAGAGGACCTTAGTATTAAAAGTATCCCTATTTTAAGTTACTGTTCCATGATCTCACCCTACCTCTTTAACTTTATTTGTTTGTATGACTAGACTGTATGATTATATAGTCATATATAATAAACTATAGTCATATAGTTTTATGACTGGATTATAGGATTTTCCTACCTTCTGAAGAAGTCCAGAAAATCTTCTAGGTTTATTCAGAACTAGTTGGTAAATTCTCAAACTTAGATGTACTTGGTATATTATATTGTCTAATAATTTTAGTACTGATAGTTCTTATTAAGCTTTAATTCCTTTGTGCAAATATCTCATTGCAGCTCTTTAGAAGATATCAAATCTTTTTCCCCTTTCTTCTAATAATGACACAAAGGATACCATTAATGTGCAGCCAAAGCTGAAATAACTTCATCCCACATGATTTATTAATCTTCCAGAAATATATCTTTAGAATTTCTTTTTAATTTTTATTTTTTTAATTGATTCAGAATTCTAGTAGGGTGGCAGTTAGGGAAAAAAGACCACTGCATACATGTAGTAATATTCTTGTTACTTATACAACTTAATGAGAATAGCTGCTGTTTGTCTTATTAAGGTGCATGGTAAGTGCTTAATATTATTAGACACAATTATTTTTCCATTTATTCTAGATGGAATTCTAAGGAAAACTTTTTTACTATCCTGGGACATGGAGAGAGAGGAAAAGCAAGGCTACCTTGCTTTGAAAAAAGGTTCATTTTTGTCTTGGGTGGAAAACTGAATGTCTTCTTTCTCTACCTTTTCTTAGTTAATAGCTTGTGTAAGAAGACGTGCACTTTAATTTGGAGGACTGATTTCTTTCAGTTCAGTGTCAAAAATGAGTAACATTTTTTCTGTGTAGGTGATTTTGTCACTGAATTTTTTAAAATTTGCCGTCGAAAGGAGTCAACTGACGAGATTCTTGGACGATCTACGTTTGAGGAAGAAGGGAGAGGTGACTTGCTTCCTTTTTGTTTAATTATTTTCGAATGTCTAACCCTTTTCCTTTGGCACATTTTCCAACAACTTTTCATCTATTTTCTCATTTGAATTAAGTTGGAGAAGCAAGTTTTGGTGGACTAGACAGCTACCATTTCTCTCCAGACTATACCCGGAGCTTAAAACCTTAAGTGCATTTAATAAGTTTTTTCCACCAAAAGTGTAAGATATTTTGAAAAGCAGAGTTTTAGAGGTTTATTTTTGAAGTCCCCGGGGAGAAATAATTTGTGTTACACCTTGGTCAATCATGCATGCGTACAAAGCTGACATGTGTTTAAAATTTTATAATTCTGAGACCATGTAATACTAGTGAAAAGAGGGAACTAAAATATTCTGTACAACCTATCAGTTTACTCATCAGTTTAACCTGCTAAGGCTGATGATATAATTTGTATTCGTTTCTATTCTTTTTATAGAAATTGCTGATATAACCCATGCTTTGTCAAAGTTGACAGAGCCAGCACCAGTTCCAATTCATAAATTATCAGTTTCAAATATGGTACACACTGCAAAGAAGAAAATACGAAAACACAGAGGTGTAGAAGAATCACCACTGAATAACGATGTCCTCAATACTATTCTCTTGGTAACTAAATGTAGTGTCTTTGTATGTCTGTATGCATGCTCATTCATTGTATATTCGGTCTCTTCTATGTGGCAGGCACTGGATTGGAAATATAAGATGCGTAAAACAAAGTCTCCACATTCAGAGTTCCCACTAGTATAGTGGGAAGAAGAAAAGTAAACAATAATTCTAATACCATGTTGCATGTGAGAAGTGAGAACACAGCAGAGGATGCCTCTGTCTGTCTGAGCAGTGGGAATCAGGGAAGGCTTCATAAAGAGGGACACTTGAGCTGCATCTTGTAGTGAAGAAAGCTTTAGAAGCAGAGGAATAGCAGAGGCCTGAGCATGTTGAACAGTTTGGTATATTATAGGGTACTTCCCAAGGAGTGGCCAGGGATGAGGCTGGAGAGTAGCAGGTACCCTGCCATGCTGAAACACTGGACTTCATCTTGCAGTTTAATACCATTTTAAGCAGAAGGTTGACGTGGTCAGAGTTGTATTTTTTTAAAACTTTCTTTAACAAGAGTCCATAAAAAGCTTTATAGCGAGTAGTAGAAAGGGCTAGAGTGTCTCCTAGGTATAGTGTAGTGGAACAGGCCCAGCTTGGGAGCCACACAAACCAGGGTTTAATCCTGACTTACTCTATGACTTTGAACACGCCATTCAACTTCAGTTTCCTCATCTATAAATGAGGCTAATAAAACCTCGTGAGATTGTTGTCTGGATGAAAGGAATTTCTATTACACTGCCTGGCATATAATAGGCCTTTGATAAATGATAGCTATTCTTACTGTAATTATAGCTGTAATTGTACTTCTGGCACTTTATTCATTAGGACTATCTTGGGAAAAACCTTCAAGAATAGTGCAGTGAAAAGAATACTGGACTTGGAAACTTGATGTTAATCCTATCCCTGCCATTAATCTGAATAAGATTCTTAACCAGGTTTTCAGCTTGTGTATCTGTAAGACATGGGCAGTGATATTTAGCCCACACAGTGATATGAGAATAGGATGTTGTTTGTAACTGTGCCTAGTAGTAGGGGTTGGCACATAGTAGTTCCTTTATTTTTAAAAATCTGTTGAGCATGTTCTGTAATATGTGCAAAATATGCATAGTAAAAGGAATTACAAGTCAGGAGTACTGTAAAACATTTGAAAGGAACAGTTTGATGAAAGGACTGAGAATAAGTTTCTATAGAGAAGACCTCTTCTTAAGAAAGTATCCTTAGAGATTTTATTCTAGTTATATGGCTCGGTTGTCATATGCACTGAACATTTTTGTGTGTGTGTGTGAGGAAGATTGGCCCTGAGCTAACATCTGTTGCCAGTCTTCCTCTGTTTTATGTGGGAGGCCGCCACAGCATGGCTTGACAAGCAGTGCTATGTCTGCACCCAGGCTCTGAACCTGCGAACCCCAGGCCACCAAAGCAGAGCACGCGAACTTAACCACTGCATCACTGGGCCAGCCCCTAAACTTTCTTTTTTTTTACCACTTTTACACACACATAAACAGAAACTATGTGGAAAAGATAATACTGGTCATTATGTGTGTTTAGACTGCTTCCTTCTTTCTGGGGTATCTCATAACATAAAGTTATGAGTCTTAAATATACTTTTGGCATTTCATATTTGAAAACCTGTCTCAGATTATATGAGTGTTTTAAAATTTTCTTTTATAGTGTTGTCTTTTTAATACTATTAATACTTTTTAAAAATTTCAATGATCTTGGATGAGCCTGAAGAGATTTAAAAGCTCATAGGACCAGATTGGTTACATTTAAGAAAAAAATCTCTGATTTCTGAAATTTACTTGTTCCTGAAACTCTGTACTTTCAAAGAAAAATAGAAAACATTTGAGATAGTTTATAACCAACTGGCCAGTACAATAAGAACATTCCCATTGGTTCAACAGCAAAACTATTAAAAAGTCAAATAGTGTCTGTATGAATTATAAAAATCAACAAAATAGGAAATTTGCTCAAAAATGTGGTGGTTTTCTTTGTTCTCCCTAAGTTTTTATTCCCCGATGCTGCTTCTGAGAAACCGTTAGATGGAACTTCTTCAACAGACAACAATAATCCTCCATCAGAGAGTGAAGAATATGTAAGTTGATTTGGAGTTCAGTATTGAAATATTTAAAACGCATTGAATTTCTAGGGGTTTGATGATATTTCTAGTTTAGTAGCATAGGATTTTTTTATTTTAAAATCACCAAAGGAAAATGAGTGGAGATCATGGCCTCTGTTTAGATAATGACCTGCTATAGAATATTGACATAAATACATATCTTGAGTAGCAAGAACTTTTCTGGAAACAATGAAAAATAACATAAATATACTGTGCATGGTTGTAGGATTTCCCTCATTTTAGACTTCATGAAATCATCAAATTTATGTTTTGACACAGATTCTTCTCTGTATTCAAAACTAGACAGTGAGTGGAAAAGTTTAATGAAGTAATGTGTAAAAGAAAGTAACAGTTTCATGTTTTCCTTACTCCAGTCTTTGATAAATTGAGCAGTGAGTTTAAATGACAGTTGTGGAGATATATCAAACTGGTAACAGTAGTTATTGCTGAGGAGCAGATTTCATGAAGTGAGGAGGAAAAGCAGAGGCTTTATTTACATTTTCAGTTTATACAGTTCTGATTTTATGGTTTTGTTTTTGACAAGTGTGTACTCATTTATAATTAAAATATTTTTAAAACAACACATGAAATTTATAATACATCTTGAAGATTCCACAGAAGAAATTGAAAGCTGTAACTTTAGCCTCACTAAAACTATAGCTCACTTTTTTGATCATTGTAGAAATCTTGAAAACATGAAGAACTGCCTAAGAACAATGTAGGCAGTAATGTATTAGACATTTGATAAAAGCTAGTTTGGGTAGGATGGGTTAATTTTAGTATTAAAATCTCTCCCCACACAGTTTTTGATTAATACATGTAAATATGTTGTTAAGTTTTGCTTTGTTTCTATTTTGTTAAATTTAGAATCTCTACAATCAGTTCAAATCTGCACCATCTGACAGTTTAACATACAAATTGGCTTTGTGTCTTTGTATGATCAATTTCTACCATGGAGGATTGAAGGGAGTGGCACACCTATGGCAGGAATTTGTTCTTGAAATGCGTTTCAGATGGGAAAACAACTTTCTGATTCCAGGGTAATAATTTCAATTTCCAGTTGTATAGACAGAATTTTTGTTTGTTAGCAGAATTTCACTTTTGACCCATTAATTCTCTTCTATGAGATCTACTCTAGGAAAGTGGTAAGAAACTTTGGACACAATTAATGTTCAGAGGTGTTCACTGCAGCAAATTTATAATAGGGGGGAAAAAGATGAAACAACCTAAGTATCAAACATAAAAGAATGCTTAAATAAATCATGATATATCTCTACAGTGGAAAGTAATGGATCCATTACAAGGTTTTTTCCTAAGAATCTATGATAATACAGAAAATGACCATAGTATTTGTAGTAAAGTGGAGCATATTGTTGCATATACAGAGTGCTTTCAATTGTGATTATATATATGTGTAGAAAAATAATTGGAAATAAATACAGCTGAATGTTAACAGTAGTTTTCCTGGATGTGAAATTATGTTTTTAATTTGTTCTTTATACATTTATGTATTTTCTAAGTCTTCTGTAGTAAACATATATTTTTATAGTTGGAGAGAAAACATCTTTAGAATTCATAAGTTCAAATATTAAACGTTACCTGTAATTGCTTTGGTATAATTTATATTGACATTTCGCTTAACCAAGTAGAACAGTTTAGTGAGCATGTTTGTTGATATTGCATAGGCTACTGCTCATCTACCCATGCTACGGGAGGAGAATCATGATATGAGTAATGTAAAATGGTGATTCATCCAAAAATGTTTACTCTTAATGTCATTTGCCAGGCTCCGCTTAGCTGGATTCTTTCTTGGCTGATTACTGGGAAGCTGGTGGTTTAGAACTAGAGGCAGTCTAGGCTCCCTTGGCAAAAGAGAGATGGAGATCGATGGTTTTTATATTGAGAATCCACTTTAATAATTGAGAACTGAATACATATTCTAATCTGTTTTGTATGGTGTGAAATACTGTCTGCTAGCTACTTCCTGGGGTGGATTTAGAAACTTTTTTTCATTTTAAGTTTCTCTTAGCTTGACAGCTATCACTAGTTTGCTGTTATGCTTTGAAATATTTATTATGTTTGCTGTTGGTAATTTGTGGACTAGGAGGATAAAATAAATTTTGATCTTTTAATCTTGTTTGCTCCATCCGTCTCAGTTACCTTATCTATAGAAATCTAGTTTTGATTTCTTATCAATATGGCTAAAATTTATGATATTATAAAAATATGCATACTTGAAGCAATTTTACTGAAACTAGTCTTTCTTTTTCCCCCTACTTTATTTGATAGATTAGCAAGTGGGCCTCCAGATCTAAGATGTTGTTTACTGCATCAGAAACTACAGGTAAAGATTTCCCCATGACGGTGTATAAATGTCTTGATTCAATCAGAGCTTATTCTTATACTAAATGTAATGACGGATTATAGGCTCTTCTCACGGTGCTGCTGTAGCTTACTTATAGTCACTGTCATTCACAAGAAGGTCCAGGGAAGGGGTGGAGAATGAAAGTTAAATATTCAAACAGTGGATAGATTCTTATTTTACTGTAACTAATTCAAATATAAATGTTATTTTTGTTTTCTTAAGATGTTAAATTGTTGTATTGAAAGAAAGAAGGCACGTGATGAGGGGAGAAAGACAAATACTTCAGATAATGTAACTAATACATATCCAGGGGATGCTGGAAAAGCTGGAGACCAACTGGGGCCAGATAATCTAAAAGATACGGATAAAGAAAAGGGAGAGGTGGGAAAATCTTGGGATTCTTGGAGTGACAGTGAAGAAGAATTTTTTGAATGCCTGAGTGATACTGAAGAACTTAAGGGAAATGGACAAGAGGGTGGCAAGAAAGGAGGACCTAAGGAGATGGCAAATTTAAAGCCAGAAGGACGACTCATTCAACATGGGAAACTTACACTGCTACATAATGGAGAACCTCTCTACATTCCAGTAACCCAGGTAGGACACGGACTGGCTCTTTAAGTTTTAGTTTTTTTAATTTTGTTGTTTATGTAACTTTATCCTAGTAGGAGATGATTGCTTTGGGTAGGGGTAATTCTTTAAACAGTCTGTGTTCAGAGATCTAAGATTTGTAATCTAAATGAACTACTGGGGCTTTTAGGTCTAGCATTTCTGAAATTGAGAAATGTTTTGAAGTTTAAGTTGAAAGTAGCTCATCATGTGTAAGGTGATCCATTATTAAACTGAGTGGTGAGTACTCAAGTGTTTAAAAAAACAAAACCCAAAAGTATGGAAGGGAAAGAATAAAAGTCCTTTAATTACGTAATTAGTTTTTTTCTGTTCAAAACTTTAGTTTGAAGCCATTTTACACTGTTAGGAAGTAGAATAGCAACAACTCAACACCTAAATAGTATGTGAATACATTTTGTTGTGAAAAATTCATTCTAGAAAAAGTGAAGGCCACCACCTGCTAATTCAACTCTCATCCCTGTAAGTAGCCACTACTATTGTTTTGGATTATAATTATAATCTTATACCTATTTTTATGCATTGATGTACATATATGTATGTGCATATGACACATAGTTCTGTGGACTTTTTGTTTTTAAATGTATGAATTGGTGTGCACCTTTTTGTTTAACCTAATATGTCTTGAAGATCTTTCCCTGTTATTTCATGTAGATCTTCTTCATTTCTTTTTAATTGCCATATGATATTCCATGACATGGAAAAGCCATAGTTTATTTAACCATTCCCCTCTTAATGCAAAATAAATGTTATTTGCAAGTTTTTGCTATTATAGCGCTACAGTACAAATTCATGTAGCTTTTCCTGTATTGTGTGTTCACATATGAGTGTTTATCTATGGAAGAAAATGAGAAATGGGATTGCTAGATAAACTGATATACAAGTTATAAAATTTATCTTCAATGAGGCTGAACCTATTTTAAACTCCGTTGATGGTGAATATGGGAGTAGGGGAATATTGTTCCCTCCCCAACTTTCCTTTCTCACTTTCTTCCTTCCACAGATATGTATTGAGTGCCTAATATATGCAAACCACTGTTCTAGACCTTGGGAATTTAGTAGCAAGCTAGACAGTAAGGTTCTTACACTCATAGTACTTAGATTCATATTTTATTTAATTTTTTAGAAACAATGATGTTACCAGTCAGAAATTTTTGCCAATATGATGGGCAAAAGTATTGTTTCAGTGTTTTAAATTGTATTTCCCTGATTTTTGATGAACCTAAGCATCTTTTAATGTTTCTTGTCCATCTTTTCCTATGAATTACCTACCATTTGTCTTTTTGGTTGCTGTCCTGTTCTTATTGATTTATATGAGTCCTTCTTATTTTAGATATAAATCTTTTATATTTATTGTATATGTTTTCCCCTTGTCATTAAAAAATATTTATTTACTGAGTCATACATTAATATATAAAGAGAACAAATCTTAAGTGTACAACTTGGTGAATTTTTTCATATTTAAAAACCCATGTAACTACCACTCTCATCAAGTTATAGAAAATTCGCATCTCCTAGAACAGTACAGGTCAATAGAACTTTCTGTGAAGATGGAAATGTACATTTTCTATCTCTGCTCTGTCCAGTACTGTCACCATTATCCATATGTGCCTATCAAGTGCTTGAAATGTGGCTCATGCCGCTAAGGAACTGAGGTTTTGTTTTAATTTATTTAAATTTAAATAGCCAGACGTACTGGATAGCATAGCCCAGTACTGCCCTCCAGATAACTCTTATCTTTCATCAGCATAGGTTGGTTTTGTCATTTTTTAAACTTCATAAATGGAATCATACATTGTATACTCTTGTATTGAACTTTTTTTATTCAGCTACCGTCCATGAAGTTCATCCATGTTGTTGCATGTATCAGTACTTGTATGTGTGTCGTATTATTTTGTAGTATTCTATTATATGAATATGCCACAATTTGCTTATTTGCTTATTCTTTCACCTATTGGTGGAATTTGAGTTGTTTACAGTTTGAGTTGTTATAAATAAATGAACATTCTTATAAGAGTCTTATAAGGCACTCATTTTCTTTTGGATATATTCCTAAGAGTAGAATTGTTGGGCCATATGGTAAAAATATATTTTAGCCTTAATAGATATTGCTAAACAGTCTCCCCAAGTGGTTAAACTAATTTATATTTCCTCCAACAATGTATAATAATTGTTGTTTATTCCACATTATCTCCGTTGTTGTGTCAGGGGTCCCCAACACCACTCCTGGGTTTGATGATTTGCTAGGAGGACTCAGCACGACTCAGCACATGGTCATGCTCATGGCTATAATTTATTGCACTAAAAGGGTACAAAGCAAAATCAGCAAAAGGAAATGGCACATGGGACGAAGTGTGAAGGATGTCATGCACAAGCTTCCAAGAGTTCCCTCCCAGTGTAGTCACACTTAAGTTCTCCAGCAACGAATTGTGACCATGCATGTGAAATGTTGTCTCCCAGGGAAACTTGTTAGAGGCTCAGTGCTCTAGGTTTTTATTGGGGGCTGGTCATATAGTCACACCCTCTGCCTAGCATGTACCAAAACTCCAGACTCCCAGAAGGAAAGGATGTGTTCACCATAAACCATATTGTTTACACAGATGGTTGAGGTACACTGAGCCATTTTTATCAGTTCTGAGTATGGTGGAGACCCTGCCAAAATCCAAGTTCCCAATTGCCAGCCAAGGGCCAACTTTGCAAACAGGCCTTTCTAAGGATAGCAGTGTGAGGCCTACTCTGTTAACTCTTCTCTGCACAGTTGATAATTTCCGTCATTGTACTTTTTGCCTTTCTGATGGGTATGTAGTAGTGTCTCATGTTTTTACATTTTCCTGATGAATAATGATGCTGAACACACTTTTATATATTTATTGCACATTTGGATATCTTCTTGGTAAAGTGTCTATTCAAGGCCCTTGCCTATTTTTTTTAAAGTTAGTTGTCTTTTTTCTTACTGCTTTGTAGGAATTCTTCATATATTCTGCATATGAGTCCTTAGTAGGATATATGGATTACAAATAATTTTTCCTAGTCTGTTGCCTAATCGCTTTCTTAATGTTGCCTTCTGTTGAACAGACATTCTTAATTTTAATAAAGTCACATCTACCCATGTTTTTCTTATATGGATAGTGCTTTTGTTGCCCCTTTAGGAAATCTTTACCTACCCCAAGGTCCTGGAGATATTCTCCTTATGTTTTCTTCTGGAAGCTTTATTGTTTTACCTATCACATTTATGTGTGCGATCCACCTCAAATTGACAGTGTTTGGTATGAGGAAGAGGTTAAGATTCTCTTTTTTCTGTAAGGATATACAGTTGTTCCAACACCATTATTGAAAAGATCTGCCTTTTCCCAGAGAATGGCAGTGACGTCTTTGTTGTAAATCACGTGACTGTGTGCACGTTGGTCTTTTTTCTGGACTACTTATTCTGCTGCATTAATCTCTTTGTGTATCCTTGTGCCAATAATGTACTGTCTTTGTTACTGAGGCTTTGTAATAAATCTTTCTATCTTGTAGTGTAAGTCTTCTAACTTTGTTCTTCAAGATTTTCTTGGCTGTCCTTTGCATTTTTACTAGATGGCTATAATTTACAAGAGTAGGTTTTTGTTTGATAGGCCTTATGCTATTTGCTTCATTATATTCCTTTAAAAGTAAATTATATTTTAGATAATTTCATGACTAAATTTCAGTATTAGAACAGAATATCCTAATACTTGAAACCAAGTGTATATTCTTTTCTGATCTTATGAAGCATGCGGTTGGTATTGAGGTCTTGTGGTAGAGACCTAGGTTTTGGGATCTAGCACAACTAGATTTATGTCCTGGCACTACCGCTTATTAACAGTGTTGCTAGTACAAGCTGTGTTTCCGTTCTAAGCCTTGTTTTTCTCTCTAAAAAAAAAAAATGGTTGGTTTGCATTTTCTCCAATTTTATATAAATACAGTATGGGTTTTTTGTGTGGGAATTATTTTGAGATTCATACATATTGTTGTTTATCAATAGTTCGTTCATTTTCATTGCTTAGTAGTATTCCTTGCATAGATAAACCACTGTTCATTTATCCATTTACTTTTTTTAGATAAATCAGCGCAAATTTTTAGTCTACTTTCTTACTTTACAGTTAATCTTATATTTCTTTATACTTTCTTATACAGTTAGTGTATATATTTCATACCTACATAAAATGGTTGGAATTCGGATTGATCCCAGTTGAAACCAATATAATTTCAAACTTCAGAAGTTAGCTTAAAATGTGTCATTAATCAGTTGCCCACTTCACTGAAAAAATAGTAGTAAGACTTTAATATAGGTCCTTGCTTCACAAGAATTCAAACACACTCCCATATTCCTTTCATGTAGACTTAGGTCAGCCTAAAATGTATGGCTATGAAAGGCTTAAAGACTTGAGCCTATATTCTAGAGCCAGGACTAGAAGAGAACTCTGTGGAGAATCTGTTTGAGCAGGAGGCCTTAGTAGTGGATTGGAACCAAACTAGTAGTGCTCAAAGTGAGCATCAGACAGATGTCCTAGATTCACTCTTCAGTTTGCCACTTGGTGAGCTTGTCACTTGATGATCTTGGGCAAGGCACTTTATCTCCGCACTTCACTTTCATTACTTGTAAAGTGCCCTGACCACCTCTCAGTGATCACATGAGATCATGTGTATGAGAAAGCTTTGGGCATATTCAGAAGTGGTATATATGAAAATGGGTGGTCCTCATGCTACTTGTTGCTTATATTCCCCTTTTTTTTTTTTTAATTTTTTTTAATGTTTTTTCTTTTTCTCCCCAAGCCCCCCCGGTACACAGTTGTGTATTTTTCAGTTGTGGGTCCTTCTGGTTGTGGCACATGAGATGCTGCCTCAGCATGGCTTGATGAGTGGTGCCATGTCTGCACCCAGGATTCAAACTGGCAAAACCCTGAGCAACCGAAGCAGAGCGCACAAACTTAACCACTTGGCCACGGGGCCGGCCCCTCTATTCCTCTTGATCATGTTCTTCACTCACAGTTGCCTCAGATTTCCATGTGGGATGGGTAGTCAGTGTCCTTTCAACGTCTCTGTCCTTCCCTCCCATCCTATGATTTCAGGTCTATCAGACAATGAAAAGTAGCTCTTTCTTAATAGAGAGATGGCCTCTGCTCGTGAGTGTACTGCATTGGAGGTTCAAATAATTTTTTAATTTGACTGAGGTATTTTGATATCATGGAGAAAGAGTGTGAAGCTTATAATACAACTTAAGTATTTTGTCTTTAATTGCTAGCAGTTACTGAGAATATGTCAGGATTTATTCTGCACGAGTCATGGAAAGCTTGAGTGATTGCCTAAGGTCACAGAGCTAGGATTCAAACACAGGCATGTTGTTTCTAGAGCCCAAGTTCTTAACCACTCTGTCATACTGCCTTTCCAGTTATTATTCAACCCTGAGTATCAATGTGAGAGTCTTTGAAAGTGGTGCATGTTCATTGTAGAGAGAAGGAAAAAAATTCGTAATTTCATAATCTAGAGATAATCACTGTTAGAGCAGTTCCTTCTCATTTTTCCTGTATCAAACCATTTCCCTGTTATTGTACATTCAGATTCTTTCCAATTTTCATACTGCAGTGATATTTCCAGAAGTGGAATTATTGGGTCAAGGGACACGATCATAAATGCTCGCATGTATTGACTGCCAGATTGTTGTTTGGGAAGGCTTATACATTATATGCGCTCCAGCAGTATTTGAAAGTGCCTCATTTAAGTTTGTTTAAAAAATGAGGATGATATAAGAAAAAAATTATTTTCTTTTGTTTGTTGCTCTGTTTGGAATGCCATAGCTTTATCATGCTTCTACTTTATTTCTGACAGATATTTGTGAAAATTATTTCTCCTTATGGCAGTGGTTCTCAACTGAGGAGTGATTTTGCCACACAGGGAGATTTGGCACTATCTGGAAACATTTTTGATTGTCCCGAGGTGGAGTGATACAGGCATCTATTAAGGAGAGGCCCAGAAATGGTGCTTAAATATACTTCAATGCACAGGACAGACACAACAGCAAAGAATTATCCAGTCTAAAATGTTGATAGTACTGAGGCTAAGAGACCCTGCTTTATAGTAATCTCCTGAAATCTAGAAAGAATCTGTTTATTGACAAGATGCTCTAAACACTTACTTCTGTTATGTTATCTAGAAATAGAAAAGTTCATGTATTTCTGGCTTTAACAACAAAGCAAGCAAGCTTTATTTGGTTAGTCTCTGGATTGTTGAGTTCTTCATATTTCAAACATAAAATTGAATGGAATCAATTCTCAGGGAACTTTCTTAGAAAGCCCCTTTGAACTGTTTAAAAATGTTTTCTGTCACTCTCTTAATGATTCTATAGTTGTATCTTCCTTAAATTTGCATTAGCTGCTTTTTTATTTAGGGTTACCACTGAATGTAGAACATCTCTGATTCCCAAAACAAAAAAGCAACAACTTCTTGTAGGAATTAGTAATTAGAATATCATTGGAACCAAACTCAAAGCAACTCCTCCAACATAAAACTTATTTATTTGAGGGCTTTTAGTTGGGGTTCAATTCATTTGCCTTTATTTTTATTTCCCCATATGTCAGTTTTCGTCTCTTATTAGTTATAATAAAAACCTTGTTGCTACTATTGATGACATACATAATCTTCAGAATTTCATTCCTATATCATTAATAGGCAGGAAAATGTTCACTGCATGCACCCAAATTCCTCTGTCTTTTAGCTGTTAATACTCATCAAGGGAAACATGATAATCTCTGTTGGGGGGACATGCTAAAAGTCCTATTTGTTCTTATGAACTTGTTACTTTTTTAGGTACATTCCAAAAAACTTGTGAATTTCTCTGAATTCTTTAAAATACATATCTTGTGACTACTAGAGCTGAAATAATTGTTGTCTTTATTCTATTTTTATGGTTCTACTTTGTCTAAAAAAGGCTATTCATGAGCTTTGTCCTTTGGTGCTTCACAGGAACCAGCACCTATGACAGAAGATCTGCTGGAAGAGCAGTCGGAGGTTCTAGCTAAATTAGGCACATCAGCAGAAGGGGCTCACCTTCGAGCACGCATGCAGAGTGCCTGTCTGCTCTCAGATATGGAGTCTTTCAAGGTGGGTCACATTATCAGAGTTCAGGAGTCTATTTTGAGCTATTCTGAGATGAAGCTGTGAAAGTCACTCTCTAAAGTGGTATGAAGGCCTAAATGTCTTTTTCATTAAATGGTTTGATTTCATCAGTTACAATACCCTACCTCCATCCCCTAAAGGTCATAGTCAAACTTACTTAAGTTTAAAAAAAGAAAAGAACCATTTTTGAGTAACAGTTGAAGTTGAGAATTGAATCATTTCTACTTGTGTGTTGGAATATTTTCTTCCTTTGTATATGTTCAGCCAATTTAATGCACGGCTTTTAGGAAACCCTTAGGATTTAACATAGGTTGCTTCATTCAACAAACCTTTGATTGCCTACTTTGTGACCTGCACTGTGATTAGATAAGTAAGAAATACAATGTTTATCCTCAGTTATAGTTCATTGAGGTCATGGGAGGAGGTATGTAAATAATTATTATGTGATGAGTTCTCTTATGAAGGCAAGATCAAAAAGGTAACTAACACTACTGAGTGGGTCGTGGAAGATTTCTCAGAAGACTCACCGTTGAGGATGAGTAGACATTTGCTACCTGGAGGATATTTTAGGCTTAGATAGAGGCTTATATCTAGAACATAGAAGATTCAGAGAATGGTGACATTTGGCTTTTTAGACTAAAAACCCAGGGATGAAGAAAGGTCTTTTGTTTTTGAATTACTTATTTTGAAAGCAGAGGCAAATCCACGTATATTAAAAAAAAAAATCCAAGGGGGTAGCCCAGGGGGCCACAGGGCTTCCCTTTCCTACTGCCAGTACTCGGAGCTATCTCCTAGACCCAGACTTTCCTCCTTAACCTGCTGCTGCCTGTGATGGCCTCCACCTCCCGTTGCAGCCCCTGCTCAATTCTGCTTTTGTGCTATGTAGGCCAGCCTGAGTTTGATTTTGCGACATAAACACCCCATGGAAACCTATGCCACTTTCATCTTCCCTGCTAGCAGATTTAAGTGACAATAAAAGGGAGCCTTTATATTCCCTGCTTATTTCCCCCATCTTTACTAAAAGAAAAAATCTTTAGTAAAGCTCTTAAGAGCTGCATTTTTTCTTTAGAGACTAAAAAGATACAGAAAATCTGTGAGTTCTGTTCTACTGTGAGACAAGAAAGAGAGGTATCGTTTTAAAACAATTAGTTGGTACAGTGGATAAAGAGAAGCCAGTTGGCTCTCAGGGCCTATGTTAAATCAAAAAGGTAGAGAAGGAAATTGGCTTAGGGTATGTGTGTACACAGAAGGAAGTACTAGCCTCTGCGGCAGCTGTTTTTCACCTGACCTCTAGCTGCCTTCATATTCATTTGTCCCTGTCATGCTACAGTGTCCTTGCAGAGGCATGTACAGGAGGAAATTCCAAATTGGAACCGTAAAAGCTTTTCTCCATAGAAACGTATTGGTCCCTCATGGTAAGGGTCTGTTTAGTTCCTTTGACACTGTCCTTCAGCAAAACTGTGGTTCATTAGGCTCCTTTGGACTAACCTGGACACCTACAAATCTCTTATTGTTTTAATCAGAAAATAGATTGTATTTCAAATAACCAACTTACATATCTGCCTCTATGTGGGAATCAGGTAATATATTTAAGGAAATATGTAGCCACTCTAACATAGACATGGTTGCCTTTCCTTCTTTGTATAGGGATGACTTGGTATTAGGGCCCTTTGGGAGAGTCCCCAGAGCTTTGAATGAATGCTGATATGTACCTGAGGTGCCTATCCCTCACAATTCCAGAAGGACGGGGTCTTTTCTTGAGCATGCCCTTAGAGTACATACCTGTAACAGTAGAAAGAAGATAAGCCATAGCGGAAGTGAGCCTTGACTCTCCTGGTAGCTGTATTTTCAACCTAGTATAGTAAGGACAACCAGAAGGAAGAATTCTGGTTTGAACTATCTTTCTTTAACACATTCTGTAGTACAGGAGTTCAATATTATTTTCTTTTTTTATGTTCACTCTTTTCACTCAAAATCTCTCTGTCTAGTTGCCTAAGATGTTTTCATGTTGGTGTGCTGTTACCTGGTTAATATCCATATCAGTGGACATGAATCCTGGGTCATGCAGTAAGCTTGACCCATTGCAGTTCACAGCAGTTCTTTGTTGCCATGATGCCATAGCCCTTGGAAGTTTATGTTGTTGACCATCAGTTAAGGACCCTCCTCTGATTCCTCATCCCTCAGGGATTTCCTAAATTGATAGGGATGGTTAAGCTGGTAGCCAGTGAGCTCAGTGAGTAGATATTGGCAATTTTACCCTTCACATTTAAGACAGGCCATTCTCATCATGTTGGTTTTCATTTTGGTCTGAGGTTAATTTACTTTTAAAAAAAGAAAGTGGCCTTCTGCTTATCACTTCTTTGCTTACATTATTTACTATTTCAGGCAATTAAATATAGTACTCATAGCAGAAAGAATATGTTGTGGTAGAGAATATAACCATAGCACTTTGTATTTAATATGTGTACACATATCCTTTGAGTATGAAGGGGATGATATATGTGCCCATCCTTAGTACTCTACTAATATATTACTGGATACTTGCAAAAATACCTCCATGCCTTACCACTAACACTGTGAAGCCTCTACTGTTTTTCTAGGCATGAATGTAAAATTACTTAAAGGATCTTGGCATACATCATCGTTAATTCTATAGACTTATCCACTAAGTAAAACTTTAATTAGTTTGGTTTCAGAAGCCTAAAAGATGGTAGTTTGAATTCCAATTTCTTAACAGCACAAAAACAATTTATGTGATGGTAATTTGTTATATAAAGTGCAAGAATTCAATAGCTGAATAGAACATTTTTGAGGTTGGCTGATATTTATTGCAGCACCAGTATTGATTTATTGAGGGAAACAAGAGCAGAACTTTTCCATCATTGTGTTATTATTCTGATCATGTTGTGTATTATTTAATTTACTTGACTTGAGCTTATTTGATCATTTTCTAAGTATTGAGTTGTTGTTACACTATAATTTTGAACTAACTTATGTAAGTTATAATCTGTTTAAGAGAATTATTTTCACTTTACATCAAATTTTTATTTCCAAATTCATCAAATGAAAATGTTTTCTTTTTCTGTAAAATGGAGACAGCAAAAGTAAAATGCTCTTGGTACTTTTTTTTTTTAAGATTGGTTTGAGCTAACAACTGTTGCCAATCTTTTTTTTTCCTGCTTTTTCTCCCCAAATCCCCCCAGTATATAGTTGTATATTTTTTTAGTTGTGAGTCCTTCTAGTTGTGGCATGTGGGACGCCACCTCAACATGGCCTGATGAGCATTGCCATGTCCGTGCCCAGGATCTGAACCAGCGAACCCCTGGGCCGCCAAAGCAGAGCGCATTAATTTAACCACTCGGCCATGGGGCCGTCCCCTGCTCTTGGTACTTTAACATATGACCTGGCGACATCCAAACCAAGTAAAAATTGTAAATGTTAGGCTTTTTGTGAAACTGAAAGTATGATTTTGTGAACAGGTTTATCAGTAACTGTTGATTTGTATTTGATTCTGCTGAAATTTTTGCCTATTTTAGGCAGCTAATCCAGGTTGTTTTCTGGAAGATTTTGTGAGGTGGTATTCACCCCGGGATTATATTGAAGAGGAAACAATTGATGAAAAAGGCAACATGGTTCTGAAAGGAGAACTGAGTGCCCGAATGAAGATTCCAAGCAATATGTGGGTAGAGGCCTGGGAAACAGCTAAGCCAATTCCTGCTAGAAGGCAGAGGAGGCTCTTTGATGACACACGGGAAGCAGAAAAGGTAACTGAGATTTGGGTGTCTAACACTAGAATGCTCATTATTTTTCTAGAATTTTAAAACCTCACTATCATATACATGAGAACTTTGGACACACTTGAGAAGCAAAGCATTGAAATTTAATGAGGCTTTTCTATATCTACTATTCACATTTAAGATTTTAGAACTAGTTGCAAATAGGCCAAAGAATAAGACATGTGTATTTTATATAGAAGGCTTACCATTGGACTGTCTGACAACATACGTCAAAAGCCTTAAAAATGGTCATGTCCTTTGACCTAGCAATTCTGTTACCAAAAAAATTTATTAAGGAAGCAATGAGAAATACATCAAGATCAATTTATAAGAACTATATTCAACAAAGTTTTTTAGTGAAAAAGTAGATACACCCAAAATTTCCAAAAATAGGGCTTGGTTCAATAAATTATGGTACAGTCATAGACTGCTTTGTAACTATTAAAAACATTTGGAGTTCTGGAGATTGGTGGCAGCCTCCTGATATCAGATTGTCCCACACAGCCTCCCACCTACTCACCTTACCAAAAACCCCATGAAATTAATAAGTAGAATAAATAAATCCATGTCTTCAGCATTACTAGGAGATAAAGATTACAGTGACCTTTGAATTAACTGCAAGTAGAGAAATAAGCCAAATTCCAGTGGAGTTCCCTTTGCTGTAATCCTGTGGATGTAGAAAGTAGGGACAGGAGTCTTAAGAAGAAGAACCAAGAAATACAGAAGACTTAGATGGAGCATAGAGTCAGCCCACAAAGAAAGAGCCTAACACTGCCTGCCAAAATACTCAACACAGGTAGGGCTTGGTAGTTCACAGCACTGCCTACAGGGGAAGGGCTTGAAAGTAGGCAGGACTAGAAGTGGACATTGAGAGAGATACTCCCTTGGGAAGAAACAGATATACAGAGAAGGAGTGACACTCCTTAGAGATAAAGCAATGATGGGAAAGAAGGAAATAAGGGGAAAATTAAGGATCTTGCAGAAATGAAAGAAACAAGACATATCAACCTCCCTCACCCCCACTGTTCATTAAAGATACTGTGCATAAGAGGGTGCTTTCAAACTGGCACATGACTAGGAACAGGAAGAGTAAAGAGCAGATTACATCCCTACAAAACTACCATAAAAAACCAGAAAATGCTAATGAGAACATTTCCTAGAAAATCAACCACGAAGCAGGAGAAAATTGTGGCATAACACTCCAAACTGAATCAGATATTCTCAAACAAGCATGGGGGATATGAAAAATCATGTTTAATCAGAAATACTAAAACGAAGAACAGAAATGGACCAAAAAACCCCACGAAGAATTGAAACCACAGCTAGTTTAACTCAGGATAGGAGTAGAAGAAAAAGACAACTATATCGAAAATAAAGACTGAATTAAAAGGGGCCCAAGGGAGAATACATTCATATTTAAATTTAGTAGAAGGCGTCAAGGAAAAGCAGCCCAACAGCCAAGAGAATGAAAATAAGATAAAGTAGTAAAAGAGATTGGAGAGATAGTAGTATAAATAATGGGAAATGTAGGAATAATAATCATTTCATCAGGGGGCTGGCCCTGTGGCCAAGTGGTTAAGTTCCCATGCTTGGCGGTGGCAGCCCAGGGCTTTGCCCGTTTGGATCCTGAGCGTGGACATGGCACCGCTCATCAAGCCATGCTGAGGCGGCATCCCACATGCCACAACTAGAAGGACCCACAACTAAAAATGTACAACTATGTACCAGGGGGCTTTGGGGAGAAAAAAGGAAAAATAAAATAATCATTTCATCAGAGTCATTGAAGAAGAAAAATCAAAACACTAGAACTAACATTTAAAACTGCAATCCAAGAAAACTTTCTGGAAATAAAACCTGAGTTTACATATTGAAAAGGCTCACTGGGTACGGGGGAAGAATTGACCAGCAGTAGTGAACTCCAAAAAATTACTATAGAATTACTGGACCTTAAATATTAAGGAAAAATATCCCAAGGACCTCCAGGCAAAAAGATGAAAATAATTTACAGGGGAAAGAGAGTATACAGGTGTCAGATTTCTCAAAAGAAAGGCAATGTGGAGCAGCATTTTTAAGAAATGTAAGGAAAAGTACAAACCAAAGATTTTATATTCCACCAAGATGTCCAAGTAATTGAGGCTATAAAAAAGTTCTCTTTGAGTTTTTGGACATATAACTCTATACACGTGTGCCCTTCCTGAGGAATCCACCAGAGCTGCCTTGTCCAATAGAACTTTCTGCAGTGTTAGAAATCTTCTATAGCTATGCTGTCCAGAATGGTAGCCACTGGCCACATGTGGCTTTAATGAGCACTTGAAATGTGGCTAGTATAACATAGGAACTGAATTTTAAAATGTCTACGTGTGGTTAGTGACTGCCTTATTGAACAATACTGTATGGGAGGATGAACTTTATCCAAGCAAGAGATGACTAGGGAAACTTTGGCAGAGGGCTGATAGTGAGCATTTAACTTAATTAATTTTAGAGCTAAGACTAAAACTAGGTGGGGACATGGGTAGAAGAATATGTAAAAGTTGTATGTTAGGACAAAGTAGAAAGAATGCAACTAAAAGAGAGACAAAAAAGGAAGAGAAGAAGGAAAGGGGAATGAGATCATTGACTGTTACACAGATAATAGGTGGTAATCAGAGGATACTATTTAAAATTGTCAGACCACAGCATAAAACAGTTAAAGATATAAGGGAATTAAGGGCATCATAAAAGGTGTTAATGCAAGGATATCGACTAGAATAAAAATGTAAACCTTTCTAAGTATCAACAGAAAAATTTCTAAAAAGCAAAGACCACCAAATAGAGAAACATACAAAATAAAGATCACACTATACACAGAATAATCACAGTATAAGATAGTCATATAAAACCAAACTCTTTGCTGTACACAAGGGATTCAGTGACTCAGAAAAGCTACAAAGTAAACAATGGACAAAGATTTCCAGGTAAACGAAAACAATAAGAAAGCAGCGGTTATGATCCTGATACTATACAAAGTAGAATTAGGGCAGAAAAGCATTAAATGAAACAAACAAGGATGCTTTATAGTCTAAAAGTGATATTTCACAATGAGAATATAACAGTTGTCAATATTTTTGCATTAGATATAATAATCTGTATAAAACAGAAACCATGGGAGATGCAAGGAGAAACAGATCAAAATACACTAACAACAGGACTTTTAACACATTACTCTTAATACAAGACAATCAAGTAGACAAAACTAAGGAAAGATCTAAACCAGATAATCAATAAAGTTGATATTTTAGATATATTTCAAACACTACACCTTGATAATAGAGAATGTATCTTCTCTTCAAACATACATGGAACATTCACAAAAACTGATACTATATTAGGGCACAAAGAAAGCATCACTGGGTTTTGTAATGGAAGTATAACCAATACTCTGATCTCTGCAATAAAACTAGAAATTAAAAGTGAAACAACAGAAAACACCAGGCCTTCCATCTGAAAATTTAATAAGCCTTATATTAAATGATGCTTGAGTGAAAGAGGAAATACAAAGAGAAATTATAGAATTTCTGAAAAATAGTGGTAAGGAAAGCACTACATATCAGCACCTATAGGATATATTTAAGAAGTGATCAAAGGAAAATCCACAGCCCTAAACACCTACATCAAGAAGAAACATGGATGGACCTTGAGGGTGTTATGCTAAATGAAATAAGTCGGGGCAGAAAGTCAAATACCATATGATCTCACTCATAAATAGAAGATAAAAGCAACAACAAACACACACAGATGCAGAGATGAGATTGATGTCTGCAGAGGAGATGAGGAGAGGGAGGAGAGTGAAAGGAATGTGTGGTGATGGATGGTAATTAGTCTTTGGTGAACATGATGTAATCTACACAGAAATCAAAATATAATGATGTACACCTGAAATTTATATAATGTTATAAACCAGTGTTACCTCAATTAAAAAAAAAAGAATTACCAGTGGGGGAAAAAAGATGAAAAGTATTGAATTAATAAATTCCTAACTCAAAAACCTAGAAGAAGAACAGCAAAGTAAAACCAAAAGAAAACAAAAGGAAGGCAGTAGTAAAGATAAAAACAGAAAGTACTGAGGTAGAGAACAGAAAAACATCAAATTAATGAATCTGGTTTTTTTTAATCAACAAAATAGACAAATTGTTAGCTACTTTATTCATGAAAGAAAGGGTAAAGCATGTATATACAAAATAAGAAATGACAAAAAGAGCAAATAACTATTGATACCAAAGAAATATTAAAAGAAAAAAATCTACTTTGTATGTCTCTGTGCATATAAATTTGAAAACCAAGACGAAATGGATGATTTCTTAGGAAAATACAGTGTACCAAAGCTGACCCCAGTAAAGATAGAAAGTGTAAACAGACCAGTTTCCACAGAAGAAATAGAGACAGTTGTTAAGGAATGACCCCATAAAAAAGTACCAGGTCTAGATCGTTTCACAGAATTCAACTAAATATTGAGAAACCAGTTGGTCCCAATGCTACATAAATTTTCAATGCATAGTAATTGGAAGAAATTTTCCAAATTCTTTTTATGAAATAACTATAACATTGGTACCTAAACCTGATAATGATAGCATATTAAAAAAAAACTTGCAGACCCGTAATACTTAAGAAATGAAATGCAAAAATCCTAAGTGAACAGATTTTATTACTATTTTAAGAAAATTATACATGTTAACTGAATGTAAGGATGATTATTTGGAAATCTGTTTATAGAATTGACTTCGTTAATAGGTCTAAAAAGAAAATTATATCATCTCCATATACACTGAAAAAGTCTTTCATAAAACTTAATACTCATTCCTAATAAAAAAACTCCTGAGAAAATAAGAATGGATAGATACTTTCTTAAAATGATACAATATACATAGACCTCAATGCTAAACCCGGCATCTTAATGGAGGAAA
Source organism: Equus quagga (assembly GCF_021613505.1). Classification (NCBI taxonomy): domain Eukaryota; kingdom Metazoa; phylum Chordata; class Mammalia; order Perissodactyla; family Equidae; genus Equus; species Equus quagga. The sequence continues at coordinate 1,985,627 of NW_025799860.1, forward strand.
CCCTGGAGGTTTTCCCACTGAGGTCAGGAACAAGGCAAGAGTGCCTGCTATCTCCATTGCCGTTTAACATTATCCTGTAGTTGTCAGCCAATGTAATTAGAAAAGAGAAAGCAGAGGCATAGGAGTCAAAATGAAGAAAGAACTTTCTGCTTGTAGATAATGTGACAGTATACCTGGAAAAATCTAAGGCATGAAGGATAAAACTAAAAAGAATTCAGCAAGGTAGCAGGATATAAAGTTAATATACAATAATCAGTAACATTCATATACACATAGAATAACCATTCTGAAGATGCAAATGACATTTTCTCTTCAGTATAAGAGAAAAGAAAACATAAAATACTTAGGAATAAACTTAACAGGAAATGTTTGAAATCTGAATAAAGAAAATAAAACACTTGAAAAATACACTTGAACAAAAAAAAAGATATCCCATGTTTTTGGGCAGGAAGTCTCAATATCATTAAGGCAAATTCTCCCTAAATTAATTTATAAATTTAGTGCAATCCAAATTAAAAAAACCAAAAGGCTTTATGATGGAGCCAGACTAGTTTATACTAAAGTTCATATGGAAAAATGAACATGCAACCTTAGGACTCAGGGGTTTGGAGAGTGACTGTTAATGGGTTTCCTCTAAGGGGTAATGAAAATGTTCTAAAATTGATCATGGTTTTGCTTGTACAACTCTGTGAATATACCTAAAACCATTGAATTGTACATTTTAAACTGGTGAATTCTTATTTTACAAAGCTTGCAGAATAGATTGAAAAGAAAGAGCTATGGGGTGGGGGGGTCTGGGAGGGGGAGACAGTAACCCGACCAAATATTAAAGCATAGTACAAAGCCTCACTATTTAAATAATGTGGTAATGGCTCATAAATAGCCCAATGAAACAGAATAGAAAGTCCATAAATACATGTAGAAATCTAGTGCATGATGAAGATGGCATCTCAAATCATTGTCCCTTTTTTAGGTGTCCCTTTTTATAAATGGTCTTGGGATAACTGATAACAATTTGGCAAAAGATAAAATTCTCTCTCTCTCATACCATACACAAGAACAGACTGAAGATGGAACCATAAGAGTACTAGAAGAAAACACTGATGAATTCCTCGTAACCTGGATATAGAGAAAGGATTTCTAATTAGGAGTCAAAACCCAGATGCAATTAAAAATAAGACTGATAAAATTTACTGTGTAAAGATAAAAAATTTGCATGGCAAAAAGAAAATTAAGTAAAGTCAAAAGACAAATAAACTGGGAAGAATATATATATTATAGATAAAGGGCCAAAATACTGTAGAAAAATGGGCAAGAGATAGGAGTAGACAACTCACCAAAAAAGGGATAATTACCCTTAAACTATCAAAAGATGTTCACCTTGATTTATAATAAGAGAAATGCAAATTGAAACTTCATGGAGACAACCATCTGTCACACATCAGATTGGCAAAAATTCGAAAGCTTGGTAAGTAGTCAGGGAGGCCAGGAGACAACAGGCCCTCATACGTTACTGGTGAGAGGCACGATGGTATAGCCGCCTGTGGAGGGGAATTTGGCAGTATCTAACAAAATTGACATATGCATTTACCCTTTCATCTAGCAATCCCACTTCTAGGAATTTACCCTAATGTTTTCCGCAGTGCAAAAATGCAGCACTAAGTTGGTCATTGCTGCATTACTTGTAATTACAAAATATTGGAAACTATCTACATGCCCAAACTTAGGAGCTTTGTTGAATAAACTATGGTTCATCTACATAATTGAGCACTATGTAGCGTGAAAAAAAATGAGGAAAATCTCTATTATCTGATAGCAGTTTCTAGGATATGTTAAGAGAAAGGTAAAGTACAAAAAAAAATATAGTATGCTTCATTTTCTGTTTAAAAAAAGGAATTAAGAAAACATATATCTATTTATTTTCACAAAAAGAAGCTCAGTAAAGATAAAGCAGAAAACACTGAAATTAGTTGCCCAGAATGGTTGGGAGGGGGAGGGAAAGATAGAATAGAAAGAATATAAGAGGAAGTAACACTTTAGAAAAAGAATGTAGGGGGGCTGCCTCGGTGGCACAGTGGTTAAGTGCGCACGTTCTGCTTCGATGGCCTGGGGTTCGCTGGTTCAGATCCCAGGTGCAGACATGACACTGCTTGACAAGCCATGCTGTGGCAGGCATCTCACACATAAAGTAGAGGAAGATGGGCACGGATGTTAGCTCAGGGCCAGTCTTCCTCAGTAAAAAGAGGAGGATTGGCAGCTGATGTTAGCTCAGGGCTAATCTTCCTCAAAAAAAAAAAAGAAGGAAAGAGTGTATTTTCTGTATAATTTTGACTTCCAGAAAATATTAATGGTACATACTGAAAAATTAAATCAATGAAAATGGAAAGAGGGGTAACAACCTAAAAGTGAAAGCATGCTGAGATAAATTAAACCCACTGCATTTCAAATGAATAACATAAACACACTGCAAGGGGGGAAGGTGGGTGGGAGGGAAGATCTAAGCCAAGGAGTTTATGGACACATAAGATATGTTTGACTGTATGCCGTCAGATGTAGTGGGAGGTGGTAGAGCGCTGGAAACAAATCCTAAACATTATTTTCTAGGTTTGTTGTTTGTAGCGCTATGGGTGAAGCATTTCTGAAACTTTTAGATGGATTATTGTTTGAGCAAATGAGTAGTTAAATGTGTTAGTGTTATTGGAAGCCTGAATTCTCACTGTGGAAGTGAGATGCAAACATGAAATGGAGAAAAGCAAGGAAGACCCAATGGCAATGAATTGGAATTGGAAGTATTGGTGTGGACTTACAGGTTTCTAAAATATGGATAGATATCTTGGCATCCATGTATATATATATATATAAGCATATATTTCTTAGCTCTCTTCTGAAGAGGTGTAGAAGCAGTGACATCCCGTAGCAGTAAACACATATATCTTGATTTCTAGAACATTCCTCACTAAAAGGAGCCATGCTTTCCTCAGAGAAATGGCTGACTACAGGGAAGATATGAGTGTGAAACATTGTGTGTTGTCAGAAAATCAGGAAGTGCTTAAAAAAAAGAGCATTTCATAAGGAGCTAGCTTGAAGGGACTCTTTTTGGCCAAATCTGGACAATTTGAGTTCCAGATAATTAAAGGCTGTGATGAATTATAAACCACTGTAAAAAAAATTGGAATCCATGGGTCCACATTGATAATAAGTAGATAAATAAAGAACTGGGAGAGTAGAGAGGGCATTTCAGCACAAAGATCACTGATAAATATGGAGGATATGTTAGAGCTGCAAACTTCATTTTACAGCCATTTTCATGGTAAAGATTGGCTCAGGCAAGAATCATCAATAGATAGAAAATCTAGGTGGAAATCTAGGTGAAGAACATCATACTTACATGGTTTTAAAGTGTCTCTCTACAGATTACTTCCAAATTGCAAGGAAATAAATATTAACTATACCGTGGAGAAATCAAAATTAATATCACCAATAAGGGGCAGGTGGAGATTGTCTACATGAAGTTGTGATAATCTAAAGGATCCAATGTTGTTTATGTACTGTTTGGTCCAGGAGTGCATAATCTACGTCCAGTCATGGGGAAATATTAGATAAACCCAAAATGAGAAACAGTCTATTTTTAAAAGAATGCAGTTCTTTTTAAAGAATTATAAAATACAATTCTAAAAAAGTACAGCTGTGGGAGTATATTAAAGGGACGTAGGAGCCAACTGAAAGATCTCCCAGTGGCTAACACTGGAACGATTTGAGCAAGAAAATCAAGTCATATTTGGATTATAACTTGAGTATAAAATAAACATCCTTGAGTCTCTAGTGATATAAATAAATGATTAAATAAATTGGAGAGAACAGACAAATCTCCTACAGAAGAACTCTAAGTCTACTCTGCCCTCAAGGACGTGGAACTTAACTCCCTACTCTTTTTGAGCGTGGACTGTGTCTACCTTCCTAAGAGTACAGTGTGCAAAGTGGGGAAAATGAGTAACTTTGACTGTAATAATGTCTTTTATAACCTTTCCTACCACCATACAGGATCCAGTTAAGGATCATGCATTGCCTTTAGCTGTCATATCTCTTTAACCTCAGTGAATCTGGAACAGTTTTCCAGTTTGTCTTTTTATAACATTGACATTTTGAGTATAGTCCCCCCCCACCCCTTGTGGTTAAGTAAATTATATACTTTATTCTTATTTCCTTAGTTTAAAAAAATTGAGATATAATTTACATACATAAAATTCACCACTTTAAAATGTAAACTTCATAGTTTTTAGCATATTTACATATTTAGCATATTTACAAGGTTATGTAACCATCACCTTTAATTCTAGAATATTTCCATCACCCCAAAAACAAACCCAGTACCCAATAGCAGTAACTCCTCATTTTTCCCACCTCCTAGTCCCTGGCAACTATTAAACTAACTTTCTGTCTCCATAGGTTTGTCTATTCTGGATATTTCATACAAATGAAATCCTACAATATGTGGCCTTCTGTTTCTGGCTTCTTTCACTTAGCATAGTGTTTTTGACGTTCACCCATACTGTACCATGTATCAGAACTCCATTCATCTTATGGCTGAATAATATTCCTTGGTATGAATATACCACATTTTGCTTATCCATTCATTGGTTGATGGACATTTGTGTTGGTTCCAATTTTTGGCTATTATGAATAATGCTGTCAACATTTGTGTACTCAGTTTCCTTAGTTTTTATCTAATGTGCTTTCGTGTTCCAGAAGCCCATCTAGGATATTGCATTACAGTTAGTAGTCATGTTTCTAGGCTCCTTTTAGAAGTGACATTTTCTCAGATTTTCCTAGTTTTTCTGACCTTGACAGTTTTGAGGAATTCTAGTCTGGTATTTTGTAAAAAGCCCCTCAACTGGGATTTATTTGGTATTTTTCTTATGATTAAACTGGGGTTATGTAGTTTTGGGAGGAAAACCAGAGAAGTAAAGTGTCATTTGCATTACATCATACCAAGAGTACATGCTGTCAATGTGTCTTATCCCTGTTGTTAACCTTGCTCACCTGGCCACAGTAGTGTTTATTTGGTCAGTTGACAAAATTGTAATAAGGATAGTAGGTTAGATTTAAAGTATTTGGTCAGTGTTAAATTTACTGTAGTTTATATAATCAAACTAGTTTATATTGAAATAGTTTATATTTTGATTATATAAGAAAACATTCTTAATTTTGGGAAATATACACTGAGATATTTGGGGATAAAGGGGCGTGATGTATGCAACTTGCTCTCAAATTATTCAGAAAGAAATGTATGCATGTATGTGTTGTATGCAAATATAGAGGAGGAGAAAGAAGTGATGAAATAGATGAGTTAAAAGGTTAACAATAGGTGAATCTAGGCAAAGGGTATATAAATATTTTGTATTCTTGCACATTTGTTTTTCTATAAGTTAAGGAAAACAAAATTTGGAATAGTAAGTGTTAACAAGAATGTACAACAATGGGAACTTTTATTACTGTCCATAAGAATATGAATCTGTTGAAACACTTTGTAAAATAATTTGACATTATCTTGTACATATCCTAATTCTATATTTAGGTAATACCCTCAAGAAATCCCTCTACATGTGTACCAGGAAACATATACAATAATATAATAGAACATTATTTGTAATAGCCAAAAAATGGGGGGAGGTCCATCACTGGGGGAGCATTTTAATACAGCAGTGAAAATGAATAAACTATAGCATGTGTCACCATATATGCGTCCAGGAACAATGCTGAATGGAAAACAAGTGACTGAGGGGTATAACCAGAAACATTCTATTTATATAAAAATTAAAGCCAGACAAAGCTAAGCAACACATTGTTTAGGGCTACATGCATATGTGAGAAAAGTATGAAGAACAGCAAAAGAATGAGTAGTACCTAATTCCTTGTTGGGGGACGGGGTACACGAGGGAGGGGGACTTGGAAAGTACTGGTGATGTTGTTTCTTAAGTTGGTTGGTGTATTAAACAGGTGTTCATGTTTTCTTTAAACTGTGTAAATATTCTGGATGTATATTTCTTAATTGCAAAAAAGCTTCAAGCCACACAAAAGCCTCCAGCCAAAAAATAAAAATCATAAGTCATTAAATGAAGAAAGTAAGTTATGAAACTGTACATATTATGAATTTTTTAAAAACTGCATATGCATCTATATCCTTGCATTTAAATTGGAATAAAAATAAGTCTGAGAAGACAAACACAGAACTGTGTTGTTCCTTAGGAAGCAGAATTTCTGGAGAACTTTTGCTTTATACTGCTCTGTGTTTATTTATTTTTAAAATCTGTGAGCATTTATCAGCCAAGCTGACATTATGAAGTTATATTTCTTTTATCTTTACAGCTGTTGAATAATGAGCTTAAAGGTAGTTCCATGTGTTGCACATACTTCTCTGTATTTTTTTAATCAGAAAAATTATAAAACAATTTCCATTTTGGAAAAAAGTCAACCGAAACAACTGAAACAAACCAAAAAAAATTAGTGGAAGGTCACTAGCAATGTTTAGAAATATTAAGTGAGAAAAGCAGGTTACAAAATTGTATGTTACATACTCAATATTAGTTCACTTACTACATCATGTATGTTCAGTGTCTTAAAATCCTGAAATGAAAATGCCCCAGTGTTACCAATTGTTATCTCTAGGTGGTGTAATTTACAGTTGGTTTTTATTTTGTATTTTCCTAATTTGCATGTATTACATATGGAAGCGGAAAAACGTTATAAGAACATGCATCAGTATTAAAGACTGAAGTTCTTAGTTGTTTTCAATAACACTGTTCTTACTTTGGGAGTAGTAGCTACTTACTTGGATGAGTAGGGCATCAAGAGAAGAGAACTCTTCTCTACCCTTGTTACACATGTGAGTTCAGTGGTCCAGAGGATGTTTTTTCCTTTCATAAGTGGCTGCTTTATTCTTTGACAATGGCAGTGATCATTTATCTAAGTTTGTGCCTCCTTCAGGTGCTGCACTATCTAGCAGTCCAGAAACCTGCAGACCTTGCGAGGCACCTGTTACCTTGTGTAATTCACGCAGCTGTACTCAAGGTAAAGGAAGAAGGTAAATGTCTTGTTTGATTAGTCATTAGTTCATTTCAAAAATGAAAGTATATTTTACCTAACTTATTTAATGATGGCATTGATCTTTTTAAAAATAGAAAGTCTGGAAAACATTTCTTCAGTTAAGAAGATTATAAAGCAGATAATATCCCATTCCAGTAAAGTTTTACATTTCCCCAATCCAGAAGACAAGAAATTGGAAGTAAGTTTGATGTAGTGTCAGGATCTTGCCAAGTGTTCTCTTCAGTTGGCAATAATTACTTTAAAGATACATTTTTGAAAGGCTTTGCTTTTTTTTGCTGTCTTCTAAATATGTCTCTCCCTTTTCCACTGTTAGGAAATCATCCATCAAATTACTAATGTCGAAGCTATAATTGCTAGAGCCCGCTCACTGAAAGCCAAGTTTGGAACTGAGAGATGTGAACAAGAGGAGGAGAAGGAAGATCTTGAAAGGTAATTGCTGTTTGACCAGCTCATTTGTGTCTGTAGTGGCAAACGCTACCGCTCTCTTGAGAAAATTTTGATAGCATATTGAGATTCATTCGTGGTACTCCTATATTATTTGTAACCTGCATTGCGTAGAGACAGAGAAATATGTAATTATCATAGGATTTGACATCTACTGTAATTCTGAGCATTTGCCAGGTGTTTCCATTCCTCCCCCTTTTAGAGCCAAGTCTGCCAGGCCTCTTTTTCTAGGAATGTCCTTGTTTGCTCTTGGAGATGTGCTGCCTGCAGTTTCCTGCAGGGGAGCTGTTCACTCTGTTCCTTGAAGTGCCCCAGAGCTTTGCTGTCAGCTCTCTGTTCCTTAACCACAGTCTGAGGTGTTCTGAAACTGTATTTCTGCTTAGTATTCCAAGTTGTTCATTTAATTTTAAACAAGATTTGTGATAGCAAAGGTGTACATCCTATGCACCTTGCGAATATGTTTTGAAAGAGTGACCAGATGGCCTCTCCAGGATGAGTCCAGTGACTGGATCAGTCTTTTCCTCCTTCTGAGACTTGGCACCGTTACCAACAGAGCCTGGCAGTGAGTCCCTGTCCATTTCTCCCCGTGGTACTTGAAAGGACAGTGTTTTTTTAATATGTGATAAAGTGTTTCCAAATGAGCTACTTCAGCAGCTTGAATTTGTCATAACTTTAAAATTTTCATCAGCCTTTCCAGGAGAAATGGCATTATTGATGCTAAATAATCAATTATATATGACAAGGCATTTGCTATAGCTTTTACAAGTTCTTGTTTGAATTTTATATCTGAGTGAAATTTTCTCCCAGCCTTCTTTGCTCTTGAAAATTCCTTTGAAATGAGAAGAATAAGCTCTAACCAAGGGAATCGTTTCTCAGACAGCAGGATGAGCTAGCGAGCAGGTGGCGCAGACTCGCTGGGTCTGTGCTTTCCGCTCGTAGTTCCACGGCACGTTATCACAGTTTACAGTTGACACTTTACCCAGAAAAACATATTTTAAGCATACACATGTACACAGACACACACACTCATACACCTTAAAAGAACAAAAATGAGAAGTACGGATCATTGCTTTGCTATATAAGTGAAACTTGGTTTTTGTTGCTCAAAAAATTTTTTTCCATCTTTTATTTACTGTAGCATTTTTAAGCTTCTAAGTCTGAAAGAAATAGACTACATATTTCTTCTTACACTTAGAGATGGCCTTTTAAAAATTTTTATGAAAACAGTTGAAAGGCAGTAAAATTGTCATTTGAGTAGATTTTAATTCTAAATGTCCTTCTATCCTGTTATAACATTTCTACTCCAGCCTTGGTAGGTTTAGCCAGTATTGTTTGAGGATTTGTCCACAGAATTAATCTTGGAGGATTGACAGTGTGAACTGAGCAGCTTGCTTTCTCTCCTTTCATTATCTCTCTCTCCTAGGTTTGTCAGTTGCCTTTTGGAGCAGCCTGAAGTGTTGGTTGTTGGTGCAGGAAGAGGACATGCTGGCAGGATCATTCACAAGCTGTTTGTGAATGCTCAGAGGGTATGTGAGATTCCTTATTACTGTATCATTGTGATACAGACCCTACTCTCGAGACCTCTACTCGGTGAGATGCTGTTTCGATTCCCACACATGGCTGATTAGACAGCTGCTGAGTGTAAGTCTGGGCATTGGGTTTGAGCATTGGAGAAACGACAGCTCTCAGCAGTGACTTCTGAGTCTTTGAAATCCATTTGCTTTCTTACATGTTTAAGTAAAATAAGTATATTTTAGGACCTAAATTTCAGAAATTAGAAGGGTCTGAAATCCATTGTTAGAGAATCTGATAGGGAGTTGGTAGCAATGGCCAGTGCTGTGCTGTAGGAAAAAATGTTTACTACTTTCAAATTAGAATGGAGTTCAGTTTTACCAATTTTAAACTCCATGTACTGCAAATGGATTCAGAGCTTAGCTTGTGAAGTTAGGAAGTCTAACTATCCCTGTGATTGTGAAGAGATCTAACTTTAGAGGTTTCCGAGGAAGAGCAAGATGTCAGATGTTTAAACTGTGGACACTTGGGCTTCAGCACAGAAAGAAAGCCTAATTTGAAAAATTATCTTCATTACTTCTAGTCATGAAAGTAAAGGTTTAAAAATTATATAGAAGTTTCTGACATTCTAAAGCTATTACAATTTGGATTTTTATGAAGGTGATACCAGTTATGCTTTGTGCTGATGCTCTCTGTACTGCTGTTGTTTACTGGGTAAAAGGTGCTGGCATCCCGCAGGTGATTCTGTGTTGGGGCTGATTAATAATAAAGATTCTGATGAAAGTATTGTGAATCACACTAAATATGGGGATCCCCTTACCTGGTACTGTGCTAACACTAGAATGACCCAGTTTTGAAGGTGTAATTCTCAGAATCAAATAAGAAAAAGAATTTTCCTGGATCTACATGTGGAATAAGAAGTTTGTAATCTCTGAGTCGGCCTGGAGTACATCTAGTTAATGCATTCAAAAATCATAGCCAAAAATACTGATCTGAATTTTTAGCAAGAACTAAAACCTGAAATTGTTTATGAGGTAGCTCCCTAAATTTAAGAATTTTAAGTTAAAAACCAAGTATTTTATTTCCTTATGAATTAGAGTTCTAAAAAACAATAGGTACTTACTTTGGTTTATTTTGGTTTTGTCTCTGGCATGAAACCAAGACCGGTGAGTTTGTTTTCATATCCTATAATATCTTCTCCAGCTTGCTAGCCAGAAGCTTACAAGCACATTTCCTTATTACCACCAATATGAATTTTCTTCAGAGTGCAAAAACTCTTTTCTCTGTTCTCATTTTTTAAAACTTGTGTGTTGAGGATTTAAAATCTAGAGTATTTATGTTTTTAATGCTGAGAGTGTTACTTGTTTTGAATAGTTAAGCAAAATTATTTTCCCTCAAATGGAAATAAGCTTTTTTCCCCCAGACTGTAAGTAAAAGCTCATTGTAAAAATTTGGATAGTGCAGAAAATTATAAAGAAAAAATTAATCACGTAGTCTCACTCCCCACTGATAACCATCAACATTTAACATCTGGTGTATACAAATAGATGTATATTTTACAAAAATAGGATTATGTTATATAATTTACTTTGTTATTCTTGTTTTCTACTTAATATAATTATCTTTCTATATCAGTAAACAGAGGAGTGTATCATCTTTTCAATGGCCTCATCATACAGCTGCTAACCCCCTATAATGGATACTGAAATTGTACATTTGTCCCACATTATGTAATTTTAAAAGATTTCAGACTTTCAAACCTTGTACTGAATGTTTTTAGGGAATTGGCAGACTGTGAAATCCATATATCAAGCACCTGGTTGGTACATTTTTAAATTCAGCCTTTAAATGTCTGGCTAAAATAAACCATTCAGATTTATTCATGCAACTTTTCTTTTTATAATTAACTGACATTTTATGTTAATTTTACTGATAAATCAAGATTTTAACATTTTTTAAAAAGTTATGAAATTTCACTGAATTTTTTATAACATGCAGTAATTTTATATATTTAAAACTTTTCCTTAAAATTACCCATTTTCATAAACTTCATCGTGATTACATGTGTCAGTGGTATATATATTTAAATGGAGTTCACCAAGTAAACCGCTGGTTGGATTTTGCTTCAGTCTTGCTCAATTGAGTAGCTCTGAGACACCTGTTCTTGAATTCATTGGATTATCTGTTTTTCAAGCCATGAGCATTCTTTTAGCATCTTAATTCTTCAGTAAAAGAGCTAGATTTCTGTTGAATCATTTCCCCATTAAATGACATGGTACAGCACCTGTTGAACCATCAGATGCATGAGTGGTGGGGTGTGTCTGCCCAATTTGGCAGCTAGGTGTGTTGTATGTGGTGTGTGTTTGTCTTGATATTCTTTTGATAGGATCATGTTCCTCAATGTAGTGCATGCTGTCTCTGAAATAATCTTGAAATCTCTTGTCTAGCTCTTTTTAAGCCATCTTGCTTGTTTCTATTTCATCACTGTTTCTTTTCTCACCCTTTCTCAAGCTGACTGAATCTTCTGATGAGGTAACAAAATAGCCTTTGTCCCTCATAGTTCCTTGTTCCTTCCCATCCCTCTAACATCATGAGGTCATTAAGACTAACCACCTGAACAGTCTGTATTTGGCATACCTTTCTTGCTGATGTTTAGCATAACATGATTTCATATTTCCATTGCCAAAGCAATTACTTTTCCCAAATCGATGGTGTTGTAAAAGAAATATAGTGATCAGAGAAATGAAAGAAGTGTAGTGATCAGAGTTAAAAATGAAGGCTCTAATTGAATATGTATTTTAGGTAATTTTAATGAAAAACTAGGTGCCTTTAATACTGAGAACTTGTCTTTTGTGGCCATTGCTATATGGACCTCTATTCACTTGTGCATCACATTAGCCACCCAGCAAACAAAACTAGGGTCCCCAGTTTTAAAAAAGAATGGAGATAAAAACAATCTTTCCAGACTCTGGAGAGAAGCAACTCCTTGCTGAACTGAGGACATCAGACTTGGACTTATCATTGCTAGAAGAAACATGTAGAAGCCAGTGCAGCTCCATTTTCCCTCTTCATCAGGTGTCTGAGTATGGCCCTCACTTTTCACAGCAGATTGCCTGGCAGTCGTTATCCTTTCTGTCTCTGTCACCAATTTATTTGTAATCTCTGGCTGCTCATGCAGTGTTTCAAGCTTCTTGCATTTTCTCTGTTGTGTTTTTTGAGTAATCCCATAACAAAGTTGACTGCTACTGAGTAATATAGAACATTTTTGTGTATTTATCATGTTTATTCATCTATCTAAGTTTAGCATTTGACTTGCTCTTGAATTTAGCATTTGATTCTATTCAAGGCTGCAGCCATGGCTCCAGCAGAGGAGGAACTGAAGAGAACTGGCTCCCCAGAAGAAAGAAGGCAGAACTCGGTGTCAGACTTCCCACCCCCTGCTGGCCGGGAGCTCATTCTGCGCAGCACTGTGCCCCGCCCTGCCCCCTACTCCCGAGCTCTGCCTCAGCGCATGTACAGTGTTCTCACCAGAGAGGATTTCAGACTCGCAGGTGCCTTTTCCTCAGATACCTCCTTCTTCTGAGTCTTCTGGAGTGACCCCATCTGTGGTTTCAGAGACAGTGCTGACCCCCTCTGTGGGAGGGAGGTTCTGCCAGACAGAACCCCAGAGGCCATGAAGAGGTCCTGTCCAGTTGAATGATCAAGAATCATACCAGCATCTGAAGGACTTTGGGGCGCCAAGCTTGGGTCCTGTTGTACCTTGGTGGGGGCAGAGGGAATGGGCTTGAGCTGCTGAAAGATTTCTGCCCCAAAGAGATGGCCCTTGTGTGGGGAGGTGGGGGACACCAAGAAACAGCAAGAGCTCTCTGTCCTCACTGTGGCGGGATTGGGTTCATTTATTCTTTTCTGTGACTATCCCTTAGGCTATTGCCTTGCATTCATAGTCTGCATAAACACTTGTTATATTTATTAGTATCAAGTATGCAAAATAGAGTATCTATTAACTCAGATTTCTGAATATTTTGGTGGTAGCTATTCCCAGAATCTGTTTTTAAATGACATTCTGTTTATTCAATCACCTGGGGGCCATCTTTATTGTACTAATTAACTTTTGATGAGCATTCTGAATATTCTAGGAGAAAGCCTAGAATTTCACATAGTTTATGTTTTTCCATATCACTGTGACCTACATATACCCCTTCTGATAAACTGTAATATAAGATGTCACTGCACATTAGTTTCATATCTATCTTGTAAGGCTTGTTTTCTTTACTTGTTTTAGTTTTGGTTGTCATGTAAGATAACCTGCAAATTGTTGTTTTCTTCTTCTCTTGCTGTACAGCATGCATTCTTTCTTTGTGGTTGCTGGCTGGATACTGTATTTAATGAAGTAGAGATGAGCATATGCTAGAAATATAGTCTTGGTACACAGAGATTATCATGCTGTTAGTATAATTTGGTATTTGTGCTAATGTAATGAATAGCAGATCTTTTCAGTGAATTATTTTGCTTTTGTATTTTAGTTAAAATGAAAATAATCGATGGGGATGTGTAGCACCCAGCATAAGGAATAACAGCACATTTCTACTTATGTGATGATCAAGATTTATTAAGTCTGTGTTGCTATGGCCTCTGTTCAGTAATCTTAAGTCTGTTTTTAGGCCTAAAATTTCCACTTTAATCCAAAGTGAAAAATGGTTATATGGAAGCATAGATCTTGCCTATGTAAATTTAAAGAATTAATAGAGCTGTGTAAACCCTGTGTTACATTATTTTTGTAAAAAAAAAAAGTGTGTGTACGTATATGTGTGTATCTATGAACACATATATATGTATATATGTGTATATGAAGCAGGGGAGGCCCTGGCTGATTACCTCCTGGCCTTCTCAGTGCTTTTCTCTGAGATGCTGGACTTGGTCGCTGCTGCGAAGCCACACAGATGCAGGCCGAGGACCAGGCGCTGTCCCAGGTAGAAAACATATCTTTCAAGCACGGAGGTTGTCTGCTTTCTAATGGGGAAGTTAGTAACAAAGAAACTTTTTACAAAGAGAGGTTGGACTTTAAAAAGGTGTTGTGAATCTAATAAAAAGGAAACGATTGCTTTCTCTGGTCAATTTCCTCTTCTTTTCTCCCATCTGGTGGACATTTTGTTCTCATTTCGGTTAGTTTTATGCTGGCTCGGGTCTTCCTAAATATTTGCAGCCGGCCGAGTCCTCTGGGGTCTCAAGAACACTCTTTGTGCCTTTTTAAAGTGGCAGTTACCTCACTTGCCTTGTATTATAATTATGTTTGTTATTTTGCAGATATGTTTAAGTAGCTACTTCGTATCAGGTCCTGTGCTAGGCGGTGAAGATAAAACAGAAACCAAAACACACCCCCTCTGTTCAGTGAGCTTCCTGTCAGCTAGGGAAAGCTGATACTACGTCGCCGTAAAATGGAGAGTACAACTCAGCTGTGTGAGCTGGAGGGCCAGCCCGCGCCGCATAATCGGTTCATCCTTTGGGAATAGAGCATAATGGACACAATAACAGTGAAGATAAGCTGTCAGGGGAGAGGTTTTTCACCCAGGCTTTAGGGATCGGGAAATCATTCTAGAGGGGGTGATTTCTAGATTGAGACCAGAAGATCAGCAGGAGCTGACAAGGACGTGGGGACGTATGGTCAGTTTCTTGCGGAGGCCTGCAGTAATGCCCCCCAGCCCTCTGTGGCTCGGCCCCAGTTCATTGTGATTGTGCCGCTGTTCCCATGAAGTGGAGTGAATTTTTCCACCCCTTCAATCAGACTTGGCCTTGTGTTTCTTTGGTCAATGGAGTATTAGTAAGTGTGACAAAGACTTGCACGTTAGGGCTTGCCTTCTCCTCCTGCTGGGAACTGAGGCATGCAGAGCAGCCTGCAGAAGGAAGAAGGAGTTGGGGTGGTTTGTTAGGCAGCAAAAGTAAACTGATACAGGCAGGGCTTGGAGGAGTGTTACAGGTAGAGGAAACAGAGCGGGCAAAAACTCACAAACAAAAGAAAACGAATCTTTGGAGAATAGCCAGCATTTCAATTTGGCTGGAGTGTGGTACCGAGAGTAGAAAGAGGCAAGGAATGAAGATGGGGAGGTAAACTGAGGTGAGATCAAGAAGTTCTCTGTGAGCCACAGCAAGAAGTTCGGGCTTTGTCTTCAGGGCGGTGGGGATGGTTGAAGAGTTTGAAGCAGGGGAGTGACCTGGTGAGTTTTAGACCACACTGTCACAGGGCGAATGGATTGGAGAGCCTAAGAAAGTATTACACGTCCTAGATCTTGTACTAAATGGAAGAGTAGCAATTATATCATCAGTGTTTTTTTATCCTCCTTTGTGCTTTGTAATGTGCTGCAAAGAGCCTGACAAATGCTTATGAAACCAACATGAAATGTCCTTGCTCTGGGGCCCTCCCACATCTATATATTCCTATACCATCAGCATAATTCAGATTTTTCTTCAGGCTGGAATTTCTTAAACTCGAAGCATTTATATATATATTCCATTCATTAGTGCAGCAAATGTTTATTGAGTGTCAACTACGTGCCAGGTATTCTGGGCAATGGGGATCCAGCAGTGAACAGGACAGATAAAAGACCTCACAGAGATAGCATTAAGGGACACTAAGTGTAAACAAATTATCTAAGGAGAGGGAGAGCGCTTTTCAGACAGGTGAGGAAGGAAGGCCAGTGAGGTGGTGACATTTGAGCAGATCGCTGAATGAAGTGAGGGACCTGGCCTTGTGAGTGTCTGGAGATGATTCCAGATAGAGTGTCGCAAATGTGAAGCCCTGAGGTGGGAGTAAACTGAGTATGTTGGAGGCACAGAAAAAAGGCCAGCGTGGTTAATGTAGAGGAAGTGAGAGGAAGAAAGGGAAGGAAAGAAAGTGGGACAAATGCACAAGGGCCAGATTATGCAAAGCCTTAGGAGTCTGGATTTGTTTTCTTGGTTGAAAGGGGAAGCCAATGGAGAGTTTTGAACAGGGGTGTGTCATAATCTGACGTTTGAAAAATCTTCACTCTACTACGTGAAGAATACACTGCAGAGGAAGGGGTAGAAGCGGTGGAACTTGCTAGAAGAGGTGCTGGTGGTTCAGACTGGAGTGTTTGCTCCGATTTGGTGTATATTTTGAAAGCAGAATGGACAGAAGTGGCTGATGGAATCAAGGAGGGTGTGAGAAAGAGTCAAGGTTAACTTGAAGGTCTGGGGCCTGAGTAACTGCGTGAGTGATGCTGTCATTGACACTGGGAAGACTGAGGGAGGAGCAAGTTTTGGGGGGTGATCAGCACAGTTGATCAACTGTGTCAGATGCCACGGAGACGTCAAGTAAGATGAAAACTACGAATCGGCTGGTGTACCTGTGTGTGCAGAGCACAAATGCATTGAGAGAGGTAATAAAATTCTTACTGGGAAAGAACAGAGAAAAGAGAAGTGACTGCCTGGAGGGAAGATTGGATCCCCTAACACTTCTGCCCCAAGCCAGGTGGCATTTTGCTTGCTCTGTACTGATTCTTGCCCAGAACTGGAGGGCACAGGGCAGGAGGGTGGGATACAGAAGAGGGCAAGAGCAGGAAGCCACTGTCTAGTCTGCTTCAAGCCAGCTCTAACCCTACTCCCTGCCCAACTCTTGCCGCCAGCTCCTTTGTTCTGGGCACGCAGGGTGATAGATAGGGCTTGGCACTCAACAAACACTGAGTGCATGCGTGAATGAGTGAACGAATGAATGAATGCCTCTTGATGGCAAAAGAAGCCCCACTGTTGTTTGGATCTTCTGGACTCTTTAATTTTTGGTCATTGGGCACCATGAGACGAAAACGTTTCCGAATCTTAGCTCCTGAAAGCTGGAGGAGTGCTGCCAGCATTTCTCTAGCTCTCAAAGGTGGGGCTTGGCATCAGCCCATGAAGTGAGGCTGGCTAGTTCTTGAAATACAAAATAAAGTGAGTTCATATTAGCACGACTTGTTTGCCAGCAGTTTTTCCCCTGGCAGCTTGTGATGTCTGACAGGTGTTCATGGGTAAATCCCCCCAAACGAAGAGTCTCACCTACTGCAGGGAGCATTCCTGGGGGGAGCTGATCAGCCAGGGCAGGCAGCTGAACGAAAGGCCCCTCCTTGACCCCGACCCAGAGGACGGGAATGCGCCAGGCTCTGATTAGGTCTCTAGGGGTGTGCTCCTCTGGTCCACTGTGTGAGGCCAGCCTTGGTGGCGTGGGGCCTCGCAGCTCTTGGCAGAGATCTCGACGCCAGAGGCACACTCCCCCTGCTGCTTTCCAGCTGAGCGAGCCTCTCTAAGGAAGTTACATTTCTTTCACATCAGGTTGACAAAAGTTGGACTTTTATTCATGCTCAACCATGATAGAATATTTGGTGTTTTTTTATTTTTTTAAGTTTGCAGGTTTGTCTTCGTTTTGTCCCAGAATAAGGTGGGCAAATGGCTTGTAAGAGAGACATGCAGGCTGGGCTGGCTCCTGCTGGAGGAGCTGTTAGTTGGGCACAAAGCTGGGGAGTTGACTGTTTCTGTACTTAGGCCTGTGGTAAAAGGTATTTCCCAGAGGAGAAAAAAAAGATCGCACCACCGTATTAGTTTCCTGTGGCTGAAACAGAGTATCACAAACCAGGGGCTTAAAACAACAGAAATGTATTGGCTCACAGTTCTGGAGGCTAAAGTCCAAAATCAAGGTGTCGGCAGAAGCATGTCCCTCTGAAACCTGTAGGGCAGAATCCTTCCTTGCCTTTTTCTAGCTTCTGGTGGTTGCCGGCAATCCTCAGCATCCTTGGCAATCCTCCACTTTCCTTGGCAATCCTCGGCATCCTTGGCAATCCTCGGCATCCTTGGCAATCCTCCGCATTCCTTGGCAATCCTTGGCACCTGCGGCAATCCTCGGCATTCCTTGGCAATCCTCCGCATTCCTTGGTTTCCAGCTGCAGCACTTCAATCCTGGCCTCTGTCATCACATGGCCTTCTCCACTGTGTGTCTGTGTCTCTTCTCTGGCAGCCACCCTACTCCAGTATGACCTCATCTTAACTAATTACATCTGAAATGACTCTTTCCAAAAAGGTCACATTCTGAGGTACTCAGGGTTAGGACTGCAACATATGTTTCTTTTGTGAAAGGGGGTGGGGATCACAATTCAACCCATAAAAGTGTCATTCAAAAGCCATCCAGCTGGACTGATGTCCCGTCAGTGGTGGTAGGCCATGGAGCCTGAGGTATAAAGCCATAGGCGGAGCTCCAGAGAGAGCACTTTCAAATCCCCGCCTTCTTGATCAGCCTCCAGACGCCAGGCTGGTACCTAACCTCCTCCTCTGCAAAAATGGAGACAATTAAGTACCCAACAGATGGTTATAAAAATTAAACATGATAATATCTGAAAAGTGCCCAACATGGTACAGGGTGGCTAGTTGTTTAGTAAAGACAAGTGGTTTAAGCTAGCTGTATTGAGTGGCACAGCTGTGGAGGAATAAATGATTAGCTGTTGGATACAGGCTCCAGTTTAACTTGAGGACACGTCTACCCAGCCAGCGTTTGCAGAGATGACAGCCCAACAGCCCCATCACGAGTGACTTCGACATCTCCTACCATCCCCTCAAATGTTTTCTTTTGATCTCTTTTTCCCCTCCTTGATCACAGGATCCATGGAGGAAGGTACATTTAAAGGCTCAGCAGATTTGGCGGGGCGAGGGGCTGGCGTGGGAAGTCAGCAGGAGTCGTCATGTGTTCCAGGCTAGGGAGCTGATCCTCAGCTCTCAGACGCGCTATCCACGTGGCTGGAGCAGGGAGCGAGGAGAGACAGAAGTGAGGCTGCTGAGGAAGCAGTCGCCAGTTTAAGAGCCTTGCCTGTCCTCTTGAGCTGGGCCCTTGTGTGAAAGTGGAGAAGGAGAAGCTCTGACATGTTTTCAGTAGAGGAGCAGAGGAGCCAGACCAGACTCAGACCATTAGGAACTAGAGTGATCCCCACAGGAGATGGCAGTGGCCTTGACCGACAGTGGTGGTAATGGGGTGAGAGATTCAGCAAGTGACATTGGCAGGACTTTGTGAAGCACGGGAGGTGGACAGTGAAGACGAGGGTAAGTCCTGGATGCCCAACTGTGACCCGAGAAGCTGCTCTGTCACAAGAGGGAAGCACCTGATGTGGGATTTGTGGCATGTAATTGGCTGTAGCACAGCCACTTGTCAAGAGGGCAGCCCCCACAGCTAGAATATGGTTCTCTCTGCACGCTAGTATGATCCACACGCTTTCTGTGACATGCCACACACTGGGCTGATGTTTCAAAAGGAAATGTCCGTTACTTATGGCATCCAGGAGTCCTCAGTCAAACCAGCTTGCAGCAACGAGGGAGAACGGGCGCCGTGGCTACGCACTTTAAGCAGCCTTCTCTGCACACGTGTTTGCTTACGTTAAACGTGTGTCAGAGAAGTGACATGGCTCCCTCCAGGGACAGTCAGACCTGACTAAGAAGTGATGGGACACACATCAAAACTTTTCTTAAGTTCAGCCACTTGACAGTTTGAGTAAATCCTGACTTGTCAGTGCTATTTATTCACATTTCTCTTTCTCAGCCCTATTTTTGGCCCAGAACACTCTTTATTTTTGTCCGAGTTACATAATGAGGGAACTGCATTCTTAGTAACCCACTGTCACTCCTGTGTTATCTTGCCTACGTGAGAAAAGGAAATATTTTTAGAGTGTGAATTTCCCAAACGTTCTCAACTATTCTGGGACTGAAGGCATAACGTCATGGAGGATAGTGGGGAGAGGGCCCAGCCTTCTCTTTGGCTGAAGTCAAGCCCTGATGCTTGGAAGCTGGGCTGGAACCCTTCCTGCCTGCCCTGTCCTACCCTGGCCAAACGGCTCCTCTCTGCACAGGGTTTTACATTTTACATTTTCAGCAGCTGGTTCAGGGTCCGCGCAATACTCTTTTATTTTCTTCTTTCTTAAATAAGATTGGCCCTGAGCTAACATCTGTTGCCAATCTTTTTGTTTGTTTTGCTGCTTTTTTTCTTCTTCTCCCCAAAGCCCCCTAGTACACAGTTGTATATTCTAGTTGTAGGTCCTTCTGGCTCTGCTGTGCAGGACGCCACCTCAGCGTGGCCTGATGAGCGGTGCCATGTCTACACCCAGGTTCCGAACCGGCGAACCCCTGGGCAGCCAAAGTGGAGCGTGTGAACTTAACCACTCAGCCATGGGCCAGCCTCCACAATACTCTTAATTGCTGTTCTTCATTCACTTGTTTCAGGATATTCAAAAGACTGGGGACAAACGACTACAAGCAATGAGCCTCTCCTCTTAAGCACTCTCAAGTGACTGACTGACCCCCCTGTAGGGGGTCAAACCGGGAGAGCAAAAGCACTTTGAATAGCTTTGAAAGGCTCCTTCCGGCTGGCCGACGGGAGGCTTAGTTGGATGTGGTGTTATAAGAAAGCCACTTCCCTACACAATGGAATACTACTCAGCCATAAAAAAAGACAAAATTGGCCCATTCACAACAACGTGGATGGACCTCGAGGGTATTATGTTAAGCGAAATAAGCCAGTCAGAGAAAGACGAACTCTATATGACTCCACTCATAGGTGGAAGTTAGTATATTGATAAGGAGATCTGATCGGTGGTTACCAGGGAAAAGGGGGGGTGGGGGGAGGGCACAGAGGGGGAAGTGGTGTACCCACAACATGACTAACAAAAATGTACAACTGAAATCTCACAAGGTTGTAATCTATCATAACATTAATAAAAAAAAAAAAAAGGAAAGAAAGCCACTTCCCTGCAATGGGTGTGTGTGGAGTTAGCACCGGATGCGTATCCAGGCTGAGCCGTAGGATGTCTGTAAAAATAGATCCGTGCCAAGAACCCAGGAGGCTCGGGCCTTGCCATTTGGCTGGAGAGCCAGACGTATTTCCTTCAGGCGTTTATGAGAGTCCCCAAGAATGTCCTGGTTGAAAACTGCTTCTGGAAAATGATGTACAACCAACCTTTGGGAAAAGCCGACACACCTCTAGGCACAGGGGTGCTGCTGGCAGGGGTCCAGGAAGGACCGACCCAGTCATAATGGGGACAACCAACTAAACAAGTCCTGTGAGTCAGGATATAGGTGACCCTCTTCACTGAAGATTTCATCCGAAACCTTTGCAAATAGCCAAATTATATCTATCTTAGAGCAGATAATTCTCCCACAGTTCAATGCACTAATCCAGAGCTTCTCAAACATGAATAATGTATGGCACCGCCTAAGGGAACAGCTTCTCGCAGACCCTGGCATTTGTCTTTGGATCACTTAGCAGCACTGTGATGGTAACCTCAACTGCAAATGTGGGCACGCCCATCTTCAGATGAGCCAGGGTAGCTGACAGTCGTTGTTTAGATTGTCGCTGAAATGAAAAAACACCTTTAAAAGGATCAGAGAACTCGAAAGACCCGGAAGACTATATCTTCGGTCGCTCGGTTGGGAGAAAGATCTACGGAACCGGTCAGACGTAGTAGCCGTTTCCAGGTGGAAACACAGCGCATTAGTTTGTTTAATACTCACAGCGCTGTGAAGAGTGAACGACACCCGGCTGACCTGTACACATCCACTCTGAGGGTTCACTGCCTCAGACGCTCCCGGCCCATGAAGAAATGCGCATGGGCCCATGGGTGCAGGTGTCCTCTTAGGCCGCCTCCCACCTCTGTGGAGAGGGCAATGCTAAGTTTATCTGTGACCATCCGCCATGCTCTCAGGGTGTGATGGGAGGAGCCGAGCAAGGTGGAAGCACAACTAGGCTACAAGAACAGCAAAGAGAAGGGGCTGGCCAGATGCACGGAAGGGTCAGAGGTTTAGTTCACTTGCACGTCTCCGAGGCAGCATGTGGTAGCCATGACACGTGATCACTTGTCATTTGGCTGACATACGGGCTTGAATCATGCCTGGAGGCAAGAAGGCTGGTGAGCGACTCTAGCTGACCACCCAGCATCTGCCTCTCTGCATGTTCACACAGGTTCTATGTGAAAAATTGGCCTTTTAAAGAAAGCAAGCTAGAAAGGGAAAAGAAGAGTTTTAATAAAGGGATGACTGAATGTTACGTCCTCCCAAAAATCGTATGTTGGAATCCTAACCCCAGTGTGATGGCATTAGGAGGTGGGGCCTTTGGGAGGTGATTCGGTCATGAGGATGGCGTCCTCATGAATGAGATTAGTGTTCTTATAAAAGGGACCCCAGAGAGCTCTCACTCCTTCTGCCACATAAGGATACAAAGGGAAGTCAGCAGTCTGCACCCCAGAAGAGGGCCTTCACCAGAACTGGACCACACTGGCGCCGTGATCTCAGACTTCCAGTTTCCAGAACCGTGAGAAATAGATTTCGATTGTTGATACGCCACCCAGTTTACGGTATTTTGTTACAGCAGCCCAAACTGACTGAGACAGGGTGGCTTTAAATTAAAGAGCGGTTTTCAAATTTTTGGTTGCTTCGTGATGCAGTTATATACAAGGACTATAATATAGCATTTAGTGGCAGAACTGTATAAATGACTATAGGCTTGTATTTACAGAATCATTAATGGTCACATATTTTTCAATTTTATGGGGAAAATTATTGGTTAGAGGGATTTAGTTGGGTTCTTTCGATTATAAGGAATAAAGATCCACAAGTAAGGATCCATGGGCAGCCAGGAGGGCCATAAAATGAAACGGAGCCATCCTGGGGCCTGACTTCGTGGAGTCTAGAGCCTGGAGGAGGTTTTTGGATTTTGGTCAGCCCTAGAGAAGCTTAGCTCCAGGAATTCACAGCTTCCCACCCTAGTGTATGACTGTGAATGCAACTCGGCTCCAAGTGACTGTCTTTGTGTCCCAGAACCAGCCAGCTTTCTCTTGTTCACAGGTTGATTCCTCTGGACTTTCAGCTTGTCGGGGTCCACAGCAGCCTCTCTTCCCTTCTACATACCAGCTTTCAATACCAGCTTCTGTTGCTACTAGTTCAGTCTTTCACTTTTCCAACGCTGGATGGAAGCACCTCATCTGCCCAGTTCATCTTTTCATCCAGGCTGTTGGGCATAACTGTGGGCCACTGGACAGCCAACAGATTAGCTTCCCCAGGTTGGCCTTTCAACTGTGGTTGAGAAATGCTCATGGAGGTGACGTGCCCATTGCCCTCCTAGGAGGGTCATGCACAGGAAAGAATTGTTTAGAAGAAGGTGTGGCAGGAACTCTACTATGGTTGTGTTCATGATTTTAGCTATTCCTGAAGGTTTCTACTTAACTTTTTATTTGGAAATTATTTCAAATTTAGAAAGTTGCAAGACTAGTACAAAGAAATCCTATAAATCCTTTACCCAGATTCACCTATTGTCAATAGCTTGCCACTTTTGTTCTCTAGGCCTAGTTTTTAATAAATCTGTGTTAAATAGAAATTATGAATGCCCCCATCTTCCCTCTGCCCACCTAACCTTTCCTCCCCCTGTGTTCTGATGGAGAGAAATGACAAAAGCTATGTTGGGTCAATTCTCAGAAAAAAAGTCGTCAGGACAGTCATGGAGCTGATTTAGGAGACATATTTTCAGATTTGAACCCTCGCTATCAGACATAGTAGATACGTGTTGATATTTTTATTGTATATTACAAAATAAATGCAATTCAAATAAAGTTTAAGGGTATATGAAGAAAATGGCATCCTAGGTACTCTGAAAAACCATACCCATAACAACTGAAATACTGTATAAATATTAAATGTCCTTTTAAAAGTATACTATGCAAATTTTAATTTTTTAAAAAGATGTAATTTACAATAGCAAAAAATTACCTAGCAGTAAATTTGGTAAAAGATATGCAAGTTTTTAAAAGGAAAATCATAAAACTTTATTGAAAGAAATTGAAAGGCATAAATTGAGAGATATGCCATTGTTCTTGTATAAAAAAAAGTTGGTATCACAAAGGTATCATTTGTCACCACAATGACCTATACAATTCCAAATAAAACCCCAAATGGGTTTTCTTGTTCATGTTTGTTTTTGGTGGAACTGGAATAGTTGAGTCTGAAATATACATGGAAGAGCAAGAGGCCGTGGACAGCCAAGCTATTGGCTATATTGTTCGATAAAGAACAATACGTTAGAGGTCTTCCTCTATGAGATAGACTTACTTTAATGCTAAAATAATTAAAAGAGTATGATATTGACTCAAAGTAGTTCAACAGAACAGATAGAGAGCAGAAACAGACCCAGACATCGGAGGAAACTGAAGTTCTGATGGAGACAGTAAGGCAGATCAGTGGGGAGATGACGGGAGATTAAACAAATAGTGCCCGGACAGGAGGTTATCCTGTGTGCCCAGAGGGAAAGGAAGTGAAATTGGATCCCTATGCCCCTCCCTACTCAAAAATCAATTCCTGGCAGATTAAAGACTCTTACGTAAAAGGAAAATATATAAAACATTTAAAATACTATGTGGGAAAGAAGCTTTAAAATTTCAGAGTAGGGTGGTCTTCTTAAATAAGACAAAAAGAGCATGAACCATAAAGGAAAAGATTGATAATTCTGACTACATTAATATTAAAGACAAACACCAAGAAGAAGGTGAAGAGACAAACCGCAGACTGGAAAGGATATTTGTGCACACCCAACCAACATGGATTAGTGTCCAGAGCAGATTTAAAAATCCCTCCCATGAATTGGTAAGAAAAGACTAAAAACCTATTAGCAAAATAGGCAAAAAAAGAGACAGGAACAAGTCTATCATAGAGGAAGAAATAAGAATGAACAAAAACTTAACATGTTTATCATCATTAGTAATTTGAGAAATGCGAATCAAAATCACAATGAGATACCACTTCACACACAGCAGATGGGCACAAATTTTAAAGATTTTATTTTTTTCCTTTTTCTCCCCAAAGCCCACAGGTACATAGTTGTATATTCTTCGTTGTGGGTCCTTCTAGTTGTGGCATGTGGGACGCTGCCTCAGCGTGGTTTGATGAGCAGTGCCATGTCCGCGCCCAGGATTCGAACCAACGAAACACTGGGCCGCCTGCAGCAGAGCGCGCGAACTTAGCCACTCGGCCATGGGGCCAGCCCCCACAAATTTTAAAGTTAGACAATATTCAAGTGTTGACAAGGATTTTGAGCAATGGGAACTCTTAGCCATTGCTGGCAAGAGTGTAAATTGGTACAACTCTGGAAGATCATTTTGTGTTCCCTCATAAAATCCTAATATGTACCTACCCTACAACACGGCAACCTGTTCCTGGGCATGGACTTTACGTCAGTGGTCCTCAAAGTGTGGTCCTCAGACCAGCAGCATCAGCATCTCCTGGGAACTCGTTAGAGATGCACATTCTCCAGCCGCCCAGACCTACTGAGCCAGAAGCTCTGGGGCTGGGGCCAGCCATCTGTGCTTGAGCAAATCTTCCAGGTGATTCTGATGCACATTCAAACTTGAGAACCACTGCTCTCCACAACATTTGCACATGCGCACACCGGGAGGCACGAGCAGGAATGTTCACAGCAGTGTTTTATAAAATCCACAAACTGGAAGCCTTGATGCCCTTTGACAGTGGAAAGGATAATCATATTATGGTACAGCCACACAGTGGTGACAATGAATGATCTAGTGACACGTATTAGCATGAGTGACATAGATTGAGTGGAACATGCACATCCCAGAAGCATGGAAGCAGTATGATTTCATTTATCTAAAGGTTAAGAACAGGCACCTCTGAACAGTGAGTTGTTAGGAATGTGTACATAGAGTATTCCAGTAAGAGAAAGCAGGGGGCTGGTTTACCACAGTTCAGGCTAGTTCTGTTTGTAGGGAGGGGAGGAGGATGAAATCGGGGAGCAGCATACAGGCTTACAGATACTGGGGAGATATTTTTTTTGGAAGGTTGGCCCTGAGCTAACAATTGTTGCCAATCTTCCTCTTTTTTTTTTCTCCCCAAAACCCCAGTACATAGTTGTATGTCCTAGTTGAAGGTCATGCTAGTTCCTCCACGTGGGACCCGCCTCAGCATGGCCTGATGAGCAGTGTGTAGGTCTCCACCCAGGATCCCAACCGGCGAACCCTGGGCTGCCAAAATGGAGCACATGAACTTAACCACTCGGCCACAGGGCCAGCCCCAGATAGTCTATTTTTTAAGCTAGGTGGTGGGTATATTGCTGTTCATACTATTTTTAAAAAGTAGTAGTATACTCAGTGGGAACTGAAAGTTGCAATCACAGAAGATGCAGGGCTGCATAACGGAGAGGGATGTGAGATGACTGGAGCAAGCCCGCTCAGCTTGCCGGCTGGAAGTTCTAGGGGTTTGGTTGTGAGATGCAAACTTGCCTGGTCCACGAGGCAGTTTGAGGTCAACTTTTGGAGGTTTTCTGCCCTGCCTTATATATCAGTGGACAATTCTGGATTTTATGATCCGTGGGACTTTGAAAGGATTAGGTGGGGAGGATCAGGGAAGGCCAAGACCCACCTTCTGCCTCTGCACTCGTGAGTCAGAGTTGTCTGCCATTTTGCCATCTGACCTCACCCTCCCCTTTCCGTCTCCTCTTCTCCCTCGCAGGATGTCAGCTAAGGCTAAAGCCAGATGGCGATGTCTTATATATACCTTTCTACATACAGTGTACAGTAAAGATATTTATTGCTGTGAACAGCAATTTTCTGAGACTCTTTAGTTCATTTACATGGACATGTCTCATTTACTTGAGACATTTAGAAAGGTCATCTATCTTTATAAAAAAATACCTTTGAACAAATATTTCCCTAAAATACTGAGAGAGGGTCAGTAGGTCCTTCAGCCACATGACGGAGGAGATTTAACCTCTTTGCAATAAGACCCACTGATGGGAATGTCTTCCCGAAGGAACGTGAAAATGTAACACTGCCACCCCATTAGTGAATTTCAAGTCTCTCAGTAATTATTTTGGAACAGATCATTAAGCAGAGAGAAAATTTGCTATTTGTAACCACATACTTATTGGAATTTGAGTTCTCAAAACACTGGATGACTCCCGGCAGAGAAGGGCAGCAGCCTGGATATAGAACCTGCATGTCCTGTCGGCCTCCTGCCTTCTGCCCCGCGCACTGAAGCTGATGACCCACGCAGGAGCTTGCCCTCAGCCAGGGGGCCGGGCGGTATTTTCTGACAGTCAGAGAAGACTTTCACAGGGGAATGAACACGGATGTAACAAGAAGCTGGTGCAAATCTGCATGACTTTTTTAACACCTTAAAGCAAGTGTGCACTGGTTGGGGCCCCCTCCAGGTTACTCCCTGACTTCCTGGGAGTAAACTGTCCACTTGGCTCTGCCATTAGGGACTCGGGTAGAAAAGTTTGTGAGACATTCTGTAAGTGAGAAGCAGGCCACCCAGAAGCGGGAGAGGGACGGCATGCCGCAGCCCTGTGCCCTTTATCGCCACAGCTCCCAGCTCCTACCAGATGGGGATGTTCTCCGCAAGGAAGGAGGACTTGCTTGTTCAGATCATCCTGAAATCTAGCTTTGAGGACTTTCACTGATTGGGAGAGAGGATGGGAATAGACGCTAATGTTGCCGGCCTTGATGGTGAAGCTTCCGTCGTGCCTCACGATTCATCCTGCCCGGGCCAGACCACTTTAAGTGGTTGGCTGGAAAACAAATTCCAACCGGGAACCATCACCCAGCTCAGTCAAAAGGGTGCGGACAGCTTAGGACTCTCGGACCAGTGCAGTAGGAAGATAAGTCCTTTGTTACCCTCCTCTAAAAGAATGGCAAATGTCCCTGGGTTCCCACGGAGAAAGACCATTCCCCCTTAGCAGAGTATCCAAGAAATCACACCAAACAAATGTCCTTTTGGCAGGACACCAGGTAATCAGCTGAAAGATATTCACACCTCTGCTTACAGTTCTTGTGGCTCGTCCTGGAAAGGGAGAGGGGCTGGGAATCCAACGCTCCCTCATTTTTCAGAGGAACAATTGGAAGACTCTCCGGGAAAACATCCTGAGTTGTTAAATTGATATTCATCATCTAGCACCAAGTTTACTAGAAACAGTAAGCTCCTTTCTAATTAAAGCATTCATAAAAATAACAAGGAAGGACAGAAATCTTGTCAATTAACTGTGATGATTCATCTGGTTGCTGCTAGTTCAGATCGATGGAACAGTCCCTATAGCAGACGCCTTAGTAGGAATCTTATAATTGCATTTGCTGAGCGCTGGAATTGGTATTTTGTTCTTCAGTTAACCCAATTAACCGGTTTTTAACATCCATGTGCTCATGAGCCTTTTCAGCAATATACCTGTCGAGATGTACCTGTTAGGGTCAAGGGCCTGAACCACAGCTGCTCAGAATCAGTGACAGTTTGGGAGGGGCAGAGAGTAGGATGAAAACGTTACCAACAAAATAATGGGCTCAGCTCCAAAATGAGGTCCCCAGCGAGCCAGAGCTGCCCAGGGAGACCTGCATGTCCCGAGGCTTAGCACGCTCTGCTCTTTAAACACCAGAACACACGAAGAGACCACAGTGAGGTGTAAACTCACCGATGCTCCTGTGGGTACTTTTATGCCACCACGTATTTCTGAACAGGGTAAACAGGAATATGTCTCAGTTCTTCCACTGGCAAAATGAGGAGGTGATGTCTGCCTTTTTTTTTTTTTTTTTGCCATAGAATTCCTAAGATTCAGGGCTGATTTTCAACAAAACTGTATGATAGGTGAAGCATATGCTTGAAATCCTGCTATTTGAGAATCCCACCCTCCTCTCCAGACTAGTCATCCAATTTACCAACTGGTCAGGCACACTCCTTATACACCCTCCCGCTTGTAAGCCACCCCGCAATACACGTGCCCAGTCTTTCAAAGCCTTTGTGCTAGCTGATCTAACGAATTACTTCACGAGCAAAGAGGAGGCCAGCTGTGATTCTAAGGACACATGCAACAGATGTGCAAGCTCTTTGAATCCGCCAGATCACACAGTGCACAGTCTCGAAGGGCAGGGATCATTACATCTTCTTTGATCTGTCACACCCTGGCAATAGGTAGGACTAGTCAGTGAACAAGTGGGAGAGTCGACACAAAGGTACACTTACAATTATTTCTTTTACCTAAGCTAAATACCATTTTTATGATGAAATATTTAAGATTTCCAAATATGTGGATGTCAGAAGGTAGAACGAATGCCAATGGTCACCTGTGACCTGCAACTTGGCTTTAGAAAGAGGCCATCACTGAACTTGTAAAGGCCCCTGAGGCTCCTCCTTGGTCATGGGCCCCCTCATGCACCCCCAAAATGTAATCCCTCTCTGAATTTTCTGTTAGCCATTGCTTTTCTATTCTTTATACATTTACCTCAAAGGAATATGTTCCTAGACAATACATTATTAGGTTGTGTGTGTCTCTGACCTTCATATAAACAAAGTCAGAGTGTATGTGGTCTTCCTGACTTTCTTGGATTGTACTTTCTATTTGTGATATCACTTATGTTGATGGACGTAATCTAAGTTTTTACTGTCACAGCTATGTAGTATTCTACTGTGGACTAGATCCAGTGTATCCATTCTTCTGTTAAGAATGTTTGGGCTGTCCAGACGTTTTGCTATTACACACGGTGCTCTATTCCAGGGGTACTCCTCGTCCACACGCAGTTTCTCCAGTGTATCTATTTAGTGAGGAATCTGCACCTTCACCCTTATTGGATAATGTCAAATATTTTTTCAAAGGGTTGAATTAATTTACACTCCCACTAGTTCTGCATGAGAGTTCCTATCACTCCATATCCTTGCCAGCTCTTGGTATTGATAAAGATCAATTTTTTTTTACCAATTTGAAATGTGTGAAATGGTGTCTTTTATTATGGTTTTAACCTGCATTTGCTGAGGTTTACCATCTCGCGATATCTTTTTTAAAAACCCTAAAAAGCAGAGAAGTTTTCTTTGCCTTGCTCATTCAGCAATATTAAAAACAACTTTCCTTGAAGCAGCTGGCATTCCGCCACATGGACGTTCGCAGCATGAGCCCCACAAACAGAGCGGAACTTCTTCAGGGTTGTAAAGTGAAGCTAAAGCTGCTGGCAGCACCGTTACTCTGTTCAGAAGTGGCGGGCTTCTTGCTGGACTGAGTGTGAAAGTGTTGCTGCTTCTAGATTAGAGGACAAGCACCACATGACCTGTGCATTCTCCCACCCCCCCTGGAACCTTATGCCTGGAATGTATAACCTCATTCACAAGCTGCCCGCTTGTCTCTAGGAGGGCTACAGGGTTCCCGTGGAGGCTCCTGTTTCAGCAGCGACTTCCCAGCCTTCTAGACTGCATGCTTGCCTCACAAGGGGAGGGTCCGACCTAATCCAATGGGCATTCTGAAATAGGAAGGACAGAAGGTAAAGCCAAACCAAACCACACCTCACAAATCTCCTTTTTGGGGGTGGGAGTCTAGAGCTGTGCTATTTAATACAGGGGCCACTGCCATCAATGGCTTCTGAGCACTTGACATGTGGCCGCCAAGGAACTGGATTTTAAATTTTGTTAAATTTTAATTAATTTAAATTTTAATTTTAAAACTCAAGCAGTGTAAAATATTTTTCTATTAAACATGTTATTGTTTTGGTAGCACTACATTTCACTTTAACAGTTGAAAATTTACCATCTGAGTTGACAAGTTCTCTAAGTATAAAATACACACTTTTGAAGACAGTATAAAATTTTTATATTGATTACATGTTAAATAATCATATTTTTGATACACTGGGTTAAATATATTGTTAAAGTTTTTACCTATTTCTTTCTCTTTTTTTTTTGAGGAAGATTAGCCCTGGGCTAACTGCTGCCAATCCTCCTCCTTTTGCTGAGGAAGACTGGCCCTGAGCTAACATCCATGCCCATCTTCTTCTACTTTATATGTGGGACACCTACTACAGCATGGCATGCCAAGCAGTGCCATGTCCACACCAGGGATCCAAACTGAACCCTGGGCCACTGAAGCAGGACATGCGCACTTAACTGCTGTGCCATCAGGCTGGCCCCTACCTATTTCTTTTTGCTTTTTTAAGTGGCTACTAGAAAATTTTAAATTACATAGGTGGAGTGATGTCAGCTAAGATGGTGGAATAGGAAGTGCCAGGAATCCATGTCCCTACCTAGACAACTGTACTGGCAGAATCTGTGACTATCTTAGAACTCTTAGTCTATTCAGAGACTTGCAACATGCAGGGGAAGTCTTGGACAGTAAATTGTGGTTAGTTTTGGTTAATTTCCCCTCTTAACACATTAGTGGCTAGCCATCCCACCCCCACTGCATGCAGCCAAGCACATGTATCTGGAGCAACTTGTGCACAGCTTGTAGGAGCCAGGACTATTGATAAGAATCTCACGCTTCAAATACCAGGGATCTATGTTCTGATTGACACTTCTGATTGCAGAGGTGTAGACACAAAGGTGGGCAGCCATTGTTCCAGCCTCGCCATCTGAAGAGGCTTCTAGGGGATCTAAAGACCCAGAACTTATATATATTTTTTCCCATTCATTTTTACCTTTCTCCCCTTTTAGGAGCTGGACATTTATAAAGACTTGCAAATTCAAAAGCAATCGCATATACAGGGAATTTAGAAGGTCATCATGCACACCCAGGGAAAGGTGCAGGCTCAGAAAGACCTGAGCAGACCTTAAGTTTACACCTCAGGCTGATCCCTAGCACAGAGACACCATACAACAAGAACAACAGAATCAGCAAACACTGGGGGCAGGGGGAGAATCTGATTTTCAGAGTTACCACAGTATAAGATTCAAATGTGCAATTTTCAACAAAAAAGTCACAAGGCATAAAAAGAAAAAGGAATGTATGACCAATTTAAAAAATATATTAAGTCAACAGAAACCATCCCTGAGAAAGACCAGATGGTGGACTTACTAGACAAAGACTCAAGAACGATTGTTTTTAAAGATGCTCAAAGAGCAACAGGAAGATGACGACAAAGTCAAGAAAATGATGTATAAATAATTTGAGAACATCAATAAAGAGATAGAAAATGTAAAAAGGAACTAAGAAATTATGCAATTGAAAAGTACAATAATTGAAATGAAAAATTCACTACAGGGATTCAAAAGAAGATTTGAGCAGGGAAAAGAAAGAATCAGCAAACTTGAAGAAAAAGACCATAGAAATTATTAAGTTGAGGAAGAGAAAGAAAAAGGGTTGAAAAAAAGTGAATAGAGCCCACAGGACCTGTGGGATACACTAAGTAAACCAACACACGCATTGTGGGAGTCTCATAAGGAGAACAGAGAGAGAAAGGGGCAAGAAGACTATCTGAAGGAAATGGCTGAAAATTCCCCAATTTTGAAGAAAGACATAAGTATTAACATCCAAGAAGCTCAATGAATTCCAAGTAGAACAACTCAAAGATACTCACATTGAGACACATTCTAATCAAACTGTCGAAAGCCAAAGATGAAGAGAGAATCTCGAACACATCAAAAGAGAAGTGACTCATCACATACAAGGGATCCTCAACAAGATTACGAACAGATTTCTCATTAGAAACCCAGGAGGCCAGGAGGCAGTGGGTTGATATATTCAAAGTGCTGCAAGAAAAAAACTCCTGTCAACCAAGAATCCCATGCCTGCCAAAACTATCCTTCAAAAATGAAGGAGAAATTAAGACACCCTCAAACAAAAGCTGAGACCTGACCTGCAAGAAATGATAAAGCAAGGGAGTCCTTCAAGTTGAAATGTAAGGACACTAGAGAGTAACCCAAAGCCATATGAAGAAATAAATATTTCTGATAAAGATAAATACATGGAAACTTATAAAAGCTAGTAAATTGTAACTTTGATCTGTAACACCACATTTTTTCCTACCTGATATAAGAAACTAACACATAGAAAAATTATTAGTCTACGTTCTTGGATACAGAATGCATAAAGATGTAATTTTGTGACATGAATAACTGAAAGGGATTAGGGGTGGAGCTGTACAGGAGTAGTTTATGTATGTTTATGTATGTTACTGAAGTTAAACTGGTATAAATTCAAATTAGAGTTTTATAACCATAGACTGTTAAATGTAACCCCTGTGGTAACCACAGAGAAAACTGCTATAAAATATACCCAAAAGAAAAGGAGAAGAAAAGTAAAATGTCTCACTACAAAAAATCAACTAAACACAAAAGAAGACAGTAATGCAAGAAATGAGGGACAAAAAGGTATGACATATAGAAAACAAATAGCAAAATGTCAGACGTAAGTCCTTCGCTAGCAGTAATTATTTTTATCTTTTTATTGGATAAATTTGAAATGTAACATTGTATAAGTTTAAGGTCTACAGTGAGTTACTTTGATACGTTTACATATTGTGATATGCTTGCTGATGTAGCGATATTTATGATGTTACATAATTATAGTACAATATTATTGTCTATATTCATTATACTGTGCATTAGATCTCTATGGCTTATTTACTACTCGTTACAAGTCTGTACCCTTTAACACCATCACTCTTATCCCTCCCCATCCCCTGGTAACTACCATTTTACTCTGCGTCTTTTACAGGTTTAACTTTTTTAGATTCCACAGATAAGTGATATCATACAGTACTTGTCTTTGTCTGATTATTTTTCTTAGCGTAACATGCTCAAGATCCATCCATGTTGTCGCAAATGGGAGGATATCTTCCTTTCTTATGGCTGAATAATATTCCATTGTGTATATGAACCATATCTTTTTTATCCATTTATCCATTGATGGGCATTTGGGTTGTTTCCATATCTTGGCTATTGTGAATAATGCTATGATAAACACGGGAGTGCATATATATTGTCAAAACCCTGCTTTCATTTCCTTTGGGTATACCCAGAAGTGGAATTGCTGGATCATATGGTAGTTCTATTTTTTGAGGAACCTCCATATTCTTTTCCATAGTAGTTGGACCAATTTACACTCCCACCAACAATGTATAAGGGTTCCATTTTCGCTACATCCTCACCAGCTTCTGTTTTCTCGATGATAACCATTCTATCATCAGGTGTCAGGTGATATCTCATTGTGGTTTTGAGTTGCATTTTCCTAATGATTAGTGATGTTAAGCATCTTTTTATGTGTCTGTTGACCATTTTGATGTCCTCTTTGGAAAAATATCTATTTAGTTCTGCCCAGTTTTTTATTTGGATCATCTTTGTTGTTGTTGTTGTTGTTGTTGTTAAGCTAACTGAGTTCTTTCTATATTTTGGATATTAACTCTTTGTCTGATATATGGTTTGCAGAAATTTTCTCCTATTCTGTAGGTTGTGTTTTCATTTTGTTTATTATTTCCTTTCCTGTGCAGAAGCTTTTGAGTTTGATGTAGTTCCATTTGTTGATTTTTTTTTCTTCTGTTGTTTGTGTTTTTGGTGTCATGTCCTAAAAATCATTGCCAAGACCAATATTGATGAGCTTCTTCCCTATGTTTTCTGCTAGGAGTTTTATGGTATCAGGTCTTATGTTTAAGTCTTGGGTCCATTTTGAGTTAATTTTTGTGAGTGGTGTGAGATAGGGGTCCAATTTCATTGTTCTTCATGTGTTTCTTCAGTTTTCCTAGCACTGTTTACTGAACAGACTATCCTTTCCCCATTGGGTATTCTTGGCTCCCTTGTTGAATATTAGTTGACCATATATACTGGGATTTAATTCTTGGCTCTCTATTATAATGTTCCACTGGTCAATGTGTCTATTTTTGTGCCAGTACCATAATGTTTTTATTACTATGTCTTTGTAGTACAGTTTGAAATCTGGAGTGTGATACCTCTGGCTTTGTTCTTTTTTCTCAGGATTGCTTTGGCTATTTGGGATCTTTTTGGTTTCAAACAAATTTTAGGAATGTTTCTTCTAGGTTTGAAAGAATGCCTTTCATATTTTGACAGCGATTGTGTTAAATCTGTAGATGGCTTTGGGTAGTATGGACATTTTAACAATGTTGACTCTTTCAATCCATGTACATGGGATGTCTTTCCATTCCAGCCAAAGCAATCCTGAGAAAAAAGAACAAAGCCAGAGGTATCACACTCCAGATTTCAAACTGTACTACAAAGACATAGTAATAAAAACATTATGGTACTGGCACAAAAATAGACACATTGACCAGTGGAACATTACATGGGATGTCTTTCCATTCGTTTGTGAATTCTTCAGTTTCTTTCAGCAAATTCTTGTAGTTTCATTGTAGAGATCTTTCACTTCTTTGGTCAAATTTATTCCTAAGTATTTTATTGTTTTTGAGGTTATTGTGAATGCGATAGTTTTGTTTATTTCTTTTTCAGATGTTTCACGTTTAGTGTGAAGGAATGTAACTGATTTATGTACGTTGATTTTGTAGCCTGCCACTTTACTGAAATTGTTAACTCCAACAGCTTTTTGACTGACTCTGGGATTTTTTATATACAAGATCATATCATTGGCAAATAGTACCAATTTTATTTCTTCCTTTCCGATTTTGATGTCTTTTATTTCTTTGCATTGCCTAACTGCTCTAGCTAGGACATCCAGTACTCTATTGAATAGGAGTGATGACATTAGGCATCCTTGTCTTGTTCTTGATCTTAGAGGAAATGCTTTTCAATTTTTCTCCATTGAATATAATGTTAGCTCTGGGTTTGTAGTATATGTAATAAATGTTGAGGTATGTTCCTTCTACACCTAATCTGTTGAGTTGTTCTTTTTTTTAAGGATTGGCACCTGAGCTAACATCTCTTGCCAATCTTACTTTTATTTTATTTTTTTCTTCTTCTC
Source organism: Equus quagga (assembly GCF_021613505.1). Classification (NCBI taxonomy): domain Eukaryota; kingdom Metazoa; phylum Chordata; class Mammalia; order Perissodactyla; family Equidae; genus Equus; species Equus quagga. Next base: position 2,021,373 of record NW_025799860.1, read on the forward strand.
CCCAAAGCCCCCCAGTACATAGTTGTATATTCTAGTTGTAGGTCTTTGTGGCTGTACTATGTGGGATGCTGCCTCAGCATAGCTTGATGAGCAGTGCTAGGTCTGCACCCAGGATCCAAACCAGTGAAACCCTGGGCTGCCAAAGCAGAGCACACAAACCCAACCACTCAGCCATAGGGCTGGCCCTTGTTTTTATCATGAAAGGATGTTGTATTTTGTCAAATGCTTTTTTGGCATCTACTGAGATGATCGTGTGATTTTTATCTTTCAATTTATTGATGTGATGTATTATATTTATCAATTTACATATGTTGAGCCATCCTTGCATCTGAGGGATAAATCCCACTTGGTCATGGTGTATAATCCTTTTAATGTATTCTTGAACTTGGTTTGATAAAATTTTGTTGAGATTTTTTGCATCTATATTTGTCAAGGATATTGGCCCACAATTTTCTTTTCCTGTGATATCCTTATCTGGTTTAGGTATCAAAGTAATGCTGGTTTTGTAGAATAAGTTTGGAAGTGTTCCATCCTCCAAGATATTTTGGAAAAGTTTGAAGAGGACTGGTGTTAATTATTCTTTAAAAGTTTGGTAGAATTCTCCAGTGAAGCTGTCTGATCCTGAAGTATTCTGTGTCAGGAGTTTTTTGATTACTGATTCAATCTCTTTACTCATTATTGGTCTGTTCAGATTTTCTATGTCTTTCTGATTCAGTCTCGGTAGGCTGTGTGTTTCTAGAAATATATCCATTTCTTCTAGGTTAGTGATTTGTTGGCATATAATTGTTCATAGTAGTCTCTTACGATTCTGCGTATTTCTGTAGTATCAGTTGTAATGTCTCCTCTTTCATTTCTTATTTTATTTATTTCAGTCTTCTTTCTTTTTTCCTAAGTTAGTCTAGCTAAAGCTTTTTCAATCTTGTTTACATTTTCAAAAAGCCAGCTCTTAGTTTCATTGATCCTTTCTATTGCTTTTTTGGTCTCTATTTCATTTATGTCTCTCCTGGTTTTTATTATGTCATGCCAATTTTGGGCTTAATTTGTTCTTCTTTTTCTAGTTCCTTAAGGTATAAAGTTAGGTTGTTTATTTCAGATCTTTCTAATTTCTTCATATATGTGTTTATTGCTATAAACTTTCCTCTCAGAACACTTTTGCTGCATCCCCCAATATTTGATATGTTGTATTTCCATTTTCATTTCTTTTGATAATTTTTTACTTCCGTTTTGATTTCCTCTTTGACCTGATGGTTGTTTAAGTGTTCTGTTTATTTCCGCATATTTGTAGATCTTCTAGTTTCATACCATTGTGGTCAGAGAAGATAGTTGGTATGATTTCAATCTTCTTTTTTTCCCCCTTCTTCTTCTCTCCAAAGCCCCCAGTACATAGTTGTATACTCTAGTTGTGAGTGCCTCTGGTTGTACTATGAGGGACGCCGCATCAGCGTGGCCTGATGAGCAGTGCCATGTCAGTGCCCAGGATCTGAACCAGTGAAACCCTGGGCTGCCAAAGCAGAGAGTGCAAACTTAACCACTCGGCCATGGGACCAGCTCTGATTTCAATCTTCTTAAAATTGTTAAGGTTTGTTGAGTGGCCTATCATATGATCTATCCTGGAAAATGTTCTCTGTGCACTTGAGAAGAAGGGGTATTCTCCTGCTGTTGGATGGAATGTTCTGTATATGTCTATTAAGTCCATTTGTTCTAAAGTGTGGTTCAATTCCACTATTTCCTTGTTGATCTTCAGTCTGGACAGTCTATCCATTGCTGATAGTGGGGTAGTGAAGTCCTCAACAATTATTGTATTTTTGCCTATTTCTCCCTTAGATCTGTTACTATTTACTTAGTACATTTTAGTGCTCAGGTGTTGGGAGCATACATATTTACAATTGTTATATCTTCTTGATGTACTGAACCTTTATCATTATATAATGACCTTCTTTGTCTCTTGTTACCCTTTTGTCTTGAAGTCTATTTTGTCTGATATAAGCATAGCTATGCCCACCATTTTTGGTTTTATTTGCTTGGAATATAACGTTTGATCTTTTCACTTTGAGCTTGTGTGTCTCTTTAGAGCTGAAATGAGTCTCCTGTAGGCAGCATATGGTTGGGTTTTGTTTTTCAATCCATGCAGCCACTGTGTCTTGTAATTGGTGAGTTCAACCTATTTACATTTAGGTTAACTGATATGTAAGGATCTACTACTGACCTTTTATCTTTTGCCTTCTGGTTATTTTGTCTCACCATTGTTTCTTTTTCCTTCTGTTTCTGTCTACTTTTGTAAGGTGGTGGTTTTCCATGGAGAATTACTCAGTCTCCCCCTTTTCTATATTTTGTGTTGCTGCTCCAGATTTTTGTTTTGTTTTGTGATTACCATGAGGTTTACATAAAATATTTTATAAAATAGTCGTTTTTCTGCTGATACCAATTTATCTTCACCTAAGGTTCCATCCACACTTCCTCTTTTGTATTTTTGATGTCACAATTATCTTTTTATTTGTATTTTTTTTATTATATTGAGTTCATAATAGTTTATAACATTAAGAAATTTCAATTGTACATTATTATTTGCCAGTCACCATATATAAGTGCTTCTTTAACCCTTATGCCCACCACCCCATCCCTCTTCCCCTCTGGTAACCACTAATCTGTTCTCTTTGTCCATGTGTTTATCTTTCACATATGAGTGAAATCATGCGGTGTTTGTATTTTTCTATCTAACTTATTTCACTTAACGTAATACCCTCAAGGTCCACCCATGTTGTTATGAATGGGACGATTTTATCTTTTTTATGGCTGAGTAGTATTCCATTGTGTGTGTACACACACACACACACACACACACACACACACACCACATCTTCTTTATCCCTTCATCAGTCGATGGGCACTTGGGTTGATTCCACGTCTTGGCTATTGTGAATAACGCTGCAGTGAACATAGGGGTGCATAAGTCTATTTGAATTGTTGATTTCAAATTCTTTGGATAATACCTAGTAGTGGGATAGGTGGGTTGTATGATATTTCTATTTTTAATTCTCTGAGAAATCTCTATACTGTTTTCCATAGTGGCTGCACCAGTTTGCATTCCCATCAACAGTGTTTGAAGGTTCTCTTTTCTCCACAAAATCTCCAAAATCTGTTATTTTTTGTCTTGGTGATTATAGCCATTCTAATGGGTGTAAGGTGATATCTAAATGAGTTTTGGTTTGCATTTTCCTGATGATTAGTGATGTTGAACATCTTTTCATGTGCCTGTTAGCCATATATATATCTTCTTTTGAAAAATGTCTGTTCATATCCTCTGCCCACTTTTTGATTCAGTGGCTTGTTTTTTGTTGTTGAGTTGTATAAGTTCTTCATATATTTTGGAGATTAATCCCTTGTCAGATATACGATTTTCAAATATCTTCTCCCAGCTGGTAGGTTGTCTTTTCATTTTGTTGATGGTTCCTTTTGCTGTGTGGAAGCTTTTTAGTTTGATGTAGTCCTGTTTATTTTTTCTTTTGTTTCCCTCGACTGAGGCGACACATTCAAAAGGATACTGTTAAGATTGATGGCAAAGAGCATACTGCCTATGTTTTCTTCTAGGAGTTTTATGGTTTGAGGTGTTACATCCAAGTCTTTAAACCATTTTGAGTTAATTTTTTTGTATGGTATAATATAATGGTCTGCTTTTATTCTTTTGCATGTGGCTGTCCAGTTTTCCCAAAAGCCATTTATTGAAGACACTTTCCTTTCTCCATTGTATCTCCTTGGTTCTTTTGTTGAAAATTAGCTGTCCATAAATGTGTGGGTTTATTTCTGAGCTCTCAATTCTGTCCCATTGATCGTTGTGTCTGTTTCTTTGCCAGTACCATGCTGTTTAGATTACTATAGTTTTGTAGTATACTTTGAAATCAGGGAATGTGATGCTTCCAGCTTTGTTCCTTTATCTCAGGACTGCTTTGGCTATGTGGGGTCTGTTATGGTTCCATATAAATTTTAAGATTCTTTGTTCTATTTCCATGAAAAATGTCATTAGGACTTTGATAGAGATTGCATTGAATCTGTAGATTGCATTATGTACCTGGGACATTTTAACTATGTTAATTCTTCCAAACCATGAGCATGGAATATCTTTCCATTTCTTTATGTCTTCTTTGATTTCTTTCAACAATGTTTTACAGTTTTCAGTGTACAGATCTTCCACCTTCCTGAGTGATAAATAAAATTTATCCCTAGGTATTTTATTCTTTCTGTTGTGATTGTAAATGGGATTGTATTTTTGATTTCTCTTTCTGCTATTTTGTTGCTAGCATATAGAAATGCAAGTGATTTTTGTACGTTGATTTTGTGTCCTGCAACTTTACTGTATACATTATTTCTAATTGTTTTTTTGTGTGTGAATTCCTTAGGATTTTCTCTATATAATATCATGTTATCTGCAAATAGTGACAGTTTTACTTCTTCCTTTCCAATTTGGATCCCTTTTATTTCTTTTTCTTGCCTAATTGCTCTGGTTAGGACTCCCAATACTATGTTGAATAAGAGTGGTGAAAGTGGGCATCCTTATCTTGTTCTTGTTCTCAGAGGGATGGCTTTCAGATTTTTATCACTGAGCATGATGTTAGCTGTGGGTTTGTTATATATGGCCTTTATTATGTTGAGGTACCTTCTTTCAACACTCATTTTATTCAGAATTAAAAAAAAATTTTTAATTTTAAGATTGGCACCTGAGCTAACAACTGTTGCCAATCTTTTTTTTTTCCTGCTTTTTCTCCCCAAGTCCCCCCAGCACACAGCTGTATATTCTAGTTGTGGGTCCTTCTAGTTGTGGCATGTGGGATGCCACCTCAGTGTGACCTGATGAGTGGTGCCATGTCCACACCCAGGATCTGAACCAGCAAAACCCCGGGCTGCTGAAGCAGAGCATGCAAACTTAACCACTTGGCCATGGGGCTGGCCCCTATTCAGAGTTTTTTTCACAAATGAATGCTGAATCTTGTTGAATTCTTTCTCTGCATCTATTCTTCATTTCATTAATGTGGTGTACCACATTGATTGATTTGCAGATGTTAAACTATCCTTCCATCCCTGCAATAAATCCCACTTGATCGTGGTATATGATCCTTTTAATGTATTATTGTATTCGATTTGCTAATATTTTGTTGAAGACTATTGCATCTATGTCCATCAGTGATACTGGCCTGTAGTTTTCTTTTTTTGCTGTTGTCCTTGTCTGGTTTTATATCAGGGTAATGTGGCCTTGTAAAATGAGTTAGTAAGCATCCCCTCCTCCTTAATTTTTTGGAAGAGTTTGGGATGAATAGGTATTAAATCTTCTTTGAATATTTGGGAGAATTCACTGGGGCAGCCAGCTGGTCCTGGACTTTTGGTTTGGGGGAGGGTTTTGATTACCATTTCAATCTCCTTACCAGTTGTAGGTCTATTCATATTCTCTATTTCTTTTTGATTTGGTTTTGAAATTCGTATGATTCTAAGTATTTATCCACTTCTCTAAGTTATCCAATTTTTTGGCATATAGTTGTGCAGATTATTCCCTTATAACCCTTTGCATTTTTGTGGTATTCATTGTAATTTATCCTCTTTTGTTTTTTATTTTATTTGAGCATTCTTTTTTTCTTAGTGAGTCTAACTAAAGGTTTGTCAATTTTGTTTATCTTTTTGAGGAACCAGCTCACAGTTTCATTGATCTTTTCTATTGTCTTTCAAATTTCTATTTCATTTATTTCTGCTCTGATTTTAATTATTTCCTTCCTTCTACTGATATTGGGCCTCATTTGTTCTTCTTTTTCTAGTTCCTTTAGGTCTAATGTGCTAGATTGTTTATTTGAGATTTTTCTTGTTTCTTAAGGTAGGGCTGTATTGCTATAAACTTCCCTCTTAGCACTACTTTTGCTCTATCCCACAGATTTTGGTATGTCATATTTTCATTTTCATCTCTCTTCAGGTATTTTTTGACTTTTCCTTTGATTTCTTCAACGACCCAATGGTTGTTCAATATCATTTTGTTTAATCTCCACTAATTTGTGACTTTTCCAGTTTTCTTTTAGTTGACTTCTAGTTTCATACTGTTCTGAGTTGGAAAAGATGCTTGATATCATTTCAATCTTCTCAGATTTACTGAGACTTGTTTTGTGGCCTAATGTGATCTATCCTGGAGAACGTTCTATGTGCATTCGAAAAGAATGTGTACCCTGTTTTTTTGGATGAAATGTTCCACATAGCTCTGTTAAGTCCATCTGGTCTAACATGTCATTTAAGGCCAATGTTTACTTATTGATCTTCTTTCTGGATGATCTATCCATTGATCTAAGTGGAGGTGTTAAAGTTCCCTATTATTATTGTGTTACTGTCAATATTTCCTGTTATATCTGTTAATATTTGCTTTATGTATTTAGGTCCTCCTATGTTGGGCACATAGATATTTACGAGTTTACATCCTCTTGTTGGTTTCTTTCCTTTATCGTTATGTAATGCCCTTTTTTGTCTCTTGTTACCATTTTTGTTTTAAAGTCTATTTTGTCTGAATAAGTATTGCTACCCCAGCTTTCTTTTTGTTTCCTTTTGCGTGTAGCATGTTTTCCATCCCTTCACTTTCAGTTTGTGAGTGTCTTTAGACCTGTGTCTCGTGTATGCAGCACATATGTGGGGCTTGTTTCTTTATCCTTTAAGCCACCCTCTATTTTTGGTTGGAGCATTTAGCCCATTGACATTTAAAGTAACTATTGATAAGCATGCACTTATTGACATTTTGTTACTTTTTCTTCTGGATGTTTTCGTAGTTCTTCTCTTGCTCTCTTCCCTTCTGGTTTGATGACTTCCTTTAATGTTATGTTTGGGTTCTTTTCTCTTTATTTTTGTGTATTTATTATAGGTTTTTGGTTTATGGTTACCATGAGGTTCATACACAGCAACCTATGTACGTAGCAGTTTATATTAAGTTGATGGTCTCTTAAATTTGTCCTCATACTAAAAACTCTACATTTTTACTCTCCTCTACCACATTTTATGTTTTTGACACCACATTTTACCTCTTTTAATTTTGTGTATCCCTTAACCTCTTATTGCAGATATAGGTGCTTTTAGTGCTTTTGTGTTTTGACCTTCATGCTAGCTTTATAAGTTAGTTGATCCACTACTTTTACTGTATATTTCCCTTTAGCAGTGAAGTTTTTTCTTTGATAATTTTCTTATTTCTATTTATTGCCTTTTCCTTTCCACTTAAAGAAGTCCCTTTAACATTTCTTATAAGGCTTGTTTCATGGTGACAAACTCCGTTAGATTTGCTTGTCTAGAAAACTCTTTCTCTCTCCTTCCATTCTAAATGATAACCTTGCTGGGTAGAGTATTCTTGGTTGTAGGTTTTTTTCCTGTCAGCACTTTGAATATATTGTGCCACACCCTTCTAGCCTGTAAGCTTTCTGCTGAAAAGCCAGCTGATAGCCTCATGGGGTTTCCCTTGTACAGAACTTGCTTCTTTTCTCTTGCAGCTTTTAAGATTCTCTAATTCTTGACATTTTAATTATAATGTGTCTTAGTGTGAGCCTCTTTCGGTTCATCTTGTTTGGTTCTCTCTATGCTTCCTGTACCTGGACGTCTGTTTCTTTCCCTAGGTTACAGAAATCTTCATGCGTTATTTCTTCAAATAAGTTCTCTGCCTCCTTGTCTCATCTTCTGGGACACCTGTAATGCAAGTATTAGTATGCTTGATGATGTCCCAGAGGTCCCTTAAACTGTCCTCATCCTTTCTAATTGTTTTTTTTTTTCATTTTTCTGTTTACCTTGGGTGCTTTCCTCTACTCCATCATCCAGATTGCTGATCCATTTTTCTGTTATCTACTCTGCTGTTGATTCTCTCTAGTGAAATTTTCACTTCAATTATTGTATTCTTCAGCTCTGATTAGTTCTTTTTTGTATTTTCTAGCTCTTTGTTGAAGTTCTCACTGTGTTTGTCTATTCTTCTCCCGAATTCAGGGAGCATCCTTATGACCATTACTTTGTACTCTTTGTTGTTTATGTGTGTTTCATTTAATTTTTTTGCTGAGGATTTTTTATGTTTTATTTGGAACAATAGTCCTCTGTCATCTCATTTTGCCTACTTCTCTGTGCTTATTTCTATGTATTAGGCAGATCAGCTATGCCTCCTAATCTTGGAAATGTGGCCTATGTAGATGTCTTATGGGGCCCAGCAGCATGCTGCCCTCTCATCACTTGTGCCAATGCTCCAGGGTGTCCCATGTGTGGGCTGCATGTGCTCTTCTGTTGTGGTGGGGCTGCAATTGCTGCAGGCGCATGGGTAGGCAGGACTGTCCCCTGAGCTCGTGGGTTGCAAGGCTTGGCCATGCGCAGCTGCTGCAGGCATGATATTGGGTGAGGCAGATCTCTGGCAAGACTGGCTGTGAAGCATGTTGGTGCATGACTGCTATGGGTTCATTAGTGAGTGGGTCAGGCCTCCAGTGTGGCTGGCTGTGGGGCCCAGTGTTGCACTACTGTTGTGAGCTCACTGGTGTGCAGGGTAGGCCACTGGTGTGGTCGGTTGCTAGGCCTGGGGGCACACAACTGCTGCAGGCCCCCAGTGTGACTGGCTGCATAGCTTAGCAGTGCTTAACTGCCTCAGGTGTGCTGGCGGGCAGGGCAGGCTCCCCATATGGGTGATTGCAAGGCCCTGTGGCAAGTGATTGCTGCTAGCTCACTGATGGGCAGGGCAGGCCCCTGGTGCAGCTGGTTATGTGACCCACAACTGCTGTGGGCTCACTGGTGGGTGGGGTAGGTCCCTGGCACAGGCTGCCTGTCCTGCTGCACTGTGCATGATTGCCTTGAGTGCTCTAGTGAGGTAGGCAGGCCCCCATGGTAACAGGCTAGAGGAAGAATTCCAAAATGGTACCTGCCAGTGTCTCTGTCAGTACAGCTGAACTGGGTCACAAAAATGACTGCCACTAGTGTCTCAGTCCCTGTGGGGAGAGGAGGGGCTCAGCCACTTCCTGCCTCTCTAGGAGATTCTGTAAGCTTAGTGAGTGAGTCTCTTTTACTAATGGACTAAGCACTTTTCTATCTAGTGTCTGTTTGTTGGTTTCTGGGTTGAGTGAGTCTGTGCATGGGCCCTTTAAGAACAGGTTTTCCTTTCCCTGAGGTTCTATAGTTTTCCTGAGAATATTCCCTGTTGGTTTTTAAAGCCAGGTGATTTGGGGGTCTCATCTCTCTTGTGCTGGATCTAAGGGCTGGGTGCCTAATGTGAAGCTCAGATCCCTCATTCCTCTGGGAAAAGTTGGTACCTTTGAGATTGCTCCTAACCGTGAAACACCATGGCTAGGGGTGGTTTTTCCTCATCAGGACTGTATCTTTGCCTCGCCCACCCTCTCTGCATTGTCCCCTGTTGTGGAGGTTCTTTTCATCCAGTTTCCAAATCTCTTTCAGGGGAAATTATTCCACATGTGGTTGTAGGTTTGTTGTGTCCGTGGGAGGAGGCCAGCTCAGAATCCTCTTAGGCCACCATCTTCCAAAAACTCTGCACAAATTATCTTTTTATGCTGTGATTTTGTTACCAAGTTGTAGTAGCTATAGTTACTTTTAATGCTCTTTTCCTTTAATCTTTATGCCATAATTAAGAGTTTAATATACTATTCCAAAAGAGCTACAGTTTTCTAATTTTGGCTATTGACACCTTAATCAGAGTTTTGTGTTTTTTCATCTTTTTGTTTCAGCTTAAAGAGCTCCTTCCAACCTTTCTTGTAAGGCCAGTCTAGTGGTGGTGAACTCCTTCAGCTTCTGTTTGTCTGGGAAAGCCTTTATTTGTCCTTCATATCTGAAGGATAACTTTGCTGGATAGAGTATTCTCAGCTGGCAGTTTTTATCTTTCACTACTTTCAACGTCATTCCACTCTCTCCTGGCCTGTAGAGTTCCTGCTGAGAAATCTGCTGATAGCCTAATGGGGGTTCCTTTGGGGGTTCCTTTCTTTTTTCCCCTGGTGGCCTTTAAAATTCTTTCTTTATCATTGACTTTTGACAGTTTTATTATAATGTGTCTTGGAGAAAGTCTTTTTATGTTGGGATACTAAGGTGTTCTATTAGCTATGTGGACTTGTATATCAAGTTCCCTCCCTGGGTTTGGGAAGTTCTCAGCTATTATTTCTTTAAACAAACTCTCTGCCCCTTTCTCCCTCTCTTCTCCTTCAAGAATATCCATTATTTTTATGTTGGCTTTTCTAATAGAGTCTGATAGCCCATATGGTTTCTTCACTTTTTAAAAATCTTAGTTCTCTTGCCTCTTCCACCCGAATTATTTCTAGATTCTTATCTTCCAGCTCTCTAAGTCTCTCTTCCATCTGATCTGCTCTGTTTCCAATGCATTCTTCACCTCATTTATTGAGTTCTTCTGCTCCAGAATTTCTGTTTTGTTCTTTTTAAGAATTTCAATCTCTTTGGTAAAGTACTCCTTGTGTTCATTAATTTTATTCCTGAGAGCATTGAATTGCCTTTCTGGGTTTTGTTGCAGTTCGTTGAATTTCTTCATAAAGGCTATTTTGAATTCTTTATCAGTTAGATTGTAATATTCCATGTCTTTGGGATCTGCTGCTGGCATATTGTCATTTTCTTTTTGTGATACCATATTACTGTGACTTTTCATGGTGTTTGATAAAAAGTGCCTCTGCTGCTACATTTGAAGTAGCAAACATCTTTCATATTTAGCCAAGGTTCTGTTTGTTTTGATTCTAACAGTTCAACAGGTTGGTAATTAGGATCCATTTTTGTTTTCCAGAAGGTGGCGCTACAGCAGAAGTTTTTGGGTTCTCTGACTCAACTCTAAGGTTGGGAGCATGCAGATGGAAAAAAAAGCTGGTGGAGGAAAAAAAGGGTGGTGGCAGAGTTTGGGGAGATACACACTTAACACTTGGAGCTTTGAGTGTGCCCATGGCCCAGTAAGGGGGATCCTTGAGTTGGGGGGGGGGGGTCCCAGAGGTCTGTGGACAGTCCTTTTGCCAGAATCTTGGGACAGACAGCAGGAGACACTTTCCTTTAGTTCTCTTTGTTAGCCTACTTCCCTTTCCTTTCCCTCCCCCTGTTCACTGTGGTCTCTCCCCAGAGAAAGCAATGGGTCCCTCCAGCTGTAGAATGCACAGCTGGGCAGACCCCTACCTTCTGCCTTCACCCTCCACCTCCTCTGCCAGAAACATCATGCTGGCCTGCCCCCGGACCCACCACCATCTTCTACACCACTGCTGGCTCTGCCACCACTCTCCTCGCTCTGAGGCCTCCCCTGTGGTCCAATCCACCCACTTTCAGGTACACAGATTGACGAATCTCTCAAGTGTCCTGGTGCGCTGTGCAGAGGTGCTTTTTTTTCAGTTATGGATGTCTGATTAGTTGCAAATCAGAGGGGAGAGAAAAAAGGAACAACTCATGCCACCATAATGCTGACATCACTCTCAGTAATTACTTTAAATGTAAGTGGATGAAACTCCTCAATCAAAAGACAGAGATTTGCAGAAGGGACAGAAAAAACATGAACAGAAACTATATACTGTCTACAGGAGACTCACTTTAGATCCAAATTTGTTTAGAAAAAATTGGTTGGAAGTGAAAAGATGGAAAAGGATATTCCATGCTATTAGTAACCAAAGACAGCAAGGGTGGCTATACTAATATCAGACAAAATAGAATTATTTAAATAAAAAAAGCTTACAAGAGATAAATAAGGATATTATATATTAATAAAAGGTTCAATAGAGCAAGCAGATATAACAGCAGCATTTATGTATGTAATGACAGACCTTCAAAATACATGAAGCAAAAATTGACAGAATTTTGAAGGAGAAATAGACTTTTAAAATAATAGTTGAGGACTTCAATATCTCATTCTCCACAATGGAAAGAACAATGAGATAGAAGAAAAGTATGAAAATATAGGGCTTTTTTCCTTTTCAGAAGAAGGAAAACAATACAATAAACCAAAACTAGATCTAACAGACATATACGGAACACTCTACCCAACAATAACAGAATACACATTCTTCTCAAGTGCACATGGGACATTCTCCAGGATAGATCATATATTAGGCTATAAATCAAGTCTTAATAGAAAGGTAGATATCCTATAAAATATCTTCTCTGACCATGATGGGCTAAAATTAGAAATTATTAATGGAAGGAAAACTGAAAAATTCACAAAATTGTGGAAATTAAATAATACACTCTGAACAGCCAAAGGGGTCAAAGGAGAAATCACAAGGGCAATTAGAAAATTTAGAGAAGAATGAAAATAAAAACACAACATACCAAAACTTATGGGATGCATGAAAAATAGTTCTAAGAGGGAAACATAGCAGTAAAGGAAGAAATTTCTCAACATTTCTTTACATAAAAAAGGAAGAAATCTCTCAACTCAATAACCTAACTTAACACCTGAAGGAACTAGAAAAGGAAAAACAAACTAAACCCAAAGGTAGCAGAAGACAGGAAATAATAAATATTAGAGCAGACAAAAGAAATAGAGACTAGAAAACTAACGGAGAAAATCAAGAAAACCAAGACTTGACTATTCAAAAAGATCAACAGAATGGAGAAATTCTTAGTTACACAGACTAAGAAAAAAAGAGAAGATTCAAATTACTAAAATCAGAAACGAAAGTGGGTTCATTACTACTGATTCTATAGTAATAAAAAGATTATAAGAGAGTGTAATGAACAATTGTACACCAACAAACTGGATAATGTAGATAAAATGGACAAATTTCTAGAGACAAAAAATTTACCAAGACCAAATCAGAAGAAAAAAAATCCGAATAGAGCTATATAACTAGGAAAGAAACTGAATCAGTAATAAAAAAAAAAAAAAAAACCCTGACAAAGAAAAGCCCTAGACCTGAGGAGTTTTACTAATGAATTCTACCAAACACTGAAAGAAGAGCTAACATCAATTCTTCAGAAAACAATTCCAAGAAATTGAAGAAAGAACACTTCCTAATTCATTCTTTTTTAAAAATTGCAGTAACATTGGATTATAACATTATATAGCTTTCAGATGCACATTGTAATATTTCAAATTCTGTGTAGATTACATCATGTTCACACCTAATTCACTCTATGAGACTAGCATTGCCTTGATACCAACGCCAGACAAGGACATTACAAGAAAAGAAAAACACAGACCAATATCCCTTATGAATACTGATGCAAAACTTCTCAACAAAATACTAGCAAATTAAATTCAGCAGCACATTAAAAGGAATATATACTACGATCAAGGGGGATTTATTCCTGAAATGCAAGGATGGTTCAACATACAAAAATCAATCAGTGTAATACACCATACTAATAGAATGAAGGACAAAAACTAAATCATCATGTCAATTGATGCAGAAAAAGCATTTGACAAAATTCAACACCCTTTCATGATGAGAACATTTCAACAAAGAATAGGAATAGAAGGAAACTACTTCAACATAACAAAGGCTACATATGAAAAGCCCACAGCTAACATCATACTTATTGGTGAAAGACTGAAAGCTTTTCCTCTAGAACAGAAAGACATGCCCAATTTTGCTATCTCTATTCAACACAGTATTGAAAGTTCTAGCCACAGCAATTAGGCAAGAAAAAGAAATAAAAGGCATCCATATTGGAAAGGAAAAGTAAAATTATCTGTTTGCAGATGACATGATCTTATATCTAAAAAACCCTAAAGATTCCACCAAAAACCCATTAGAATTAATGAATGAGTACAGCAAAGTTGCCAGATACAACATCAACATGCAAAAATCAGTTACATTTCTACATACTAACAACGAACAATCTAAAACAAAAATTAAGAAAATAATCCCATTTACAATAGCATCAGAAAGAATAAAATATATGAGAATTAACTTAACCAAGGAAACAAAAGACTTATAAACTGAAAACTACAAACATTGCTGAAAGAAATTAAAGAAGACATAAACAGATGGAAAGACACTGGATGTTCATGTGTTGAAGGACTTAAGATTGTTTGGATTTCAGTACTACCTAGAGTGAGTCACTCGTACCTACAAGCTGCTCTGGGCATGGGGGAACTACATGGGTCTCAGAGATGTACTTTAGGCCAGACAAAGGGCAGGCACTGGTTTCAGGGTGGCAGATGCCTTCCAATGCCCAAGGGGAGTCTAGGAACTATGAACACATTCCCAGGGTTGAAGGATAGGATAACATTCATCAGGAAGTAATTCTGTCATTGTGCTACATAAGAAAGACGGCATATAGGGAGGAAACATGAAACAGCTATTCCTCACACCTCAAGTTTTGCTAAAATGGAAATGTTTGGTTTGTCTCTGCTCCCATAGTCCCTCCTCCTGAAAGAGGCAGAGCAACTTACGCTGCTGGAGAATTCAGGAGAAGGCACAGAGCCAAAGAGGACCTGTCCCTTCTCTCTCTGATCAGCCCGTTGACAGGACCGGGGCTTTCTGCTCCACCACTTTTACGTGCTAAGGACACACGCCCTGAAGACAGGCCTGAGGGTGACTTTTCTCACTGCCCACAAGAGGAGGCCAAGTGGCTCTGCCGTGGGTTTCAGGGCCTTGCTCTCCAATTCTACTTTACTAACCTCCAAACTGATATTCTGAATTCCAGCTATCTGACTCCTTTGTCTCACTTCTCAACTGGTTCCCCAGTTGGTGTGGGGAGAAGCATTATCCTCCCCAAATCTCCTAACAGCAGCTTTCAAAACAACAACAGAACAAGAGCATAGCATTGTTTCGTGTGCGCCTTTTAAAATAACCTAGTACTCGATAAAAACTGAGGAGTGAGTTCAGACACAGTGCTGTGAGGGACTATTCTGCGGAAAGCGGGTAAATGGCTTTGCAGGATTGCACAGGTGGCTTAAAGGTGAGGTGTAGCAATCTGGAGTTACAACCAAGAAGATCAGGCTGTGTGTGGTGTCTGTGTGTAAACTACACGTGCTGAGAACTTGCCAGGATCAGGTACTGCGATAGTGGTTTTTCTTAGCTCATTTATAGGGTAAGTAAAAACTACGTGGGCACCTTGCTTAAACAGACGCTAGCTATCACACAGGTACGGATGTTTGGGGTATCTGGAATCTAACGACGAACTCTGGATGTAGGGAAGCAGATGTTTAAGAGCAGACAGACTGAAATAGGAACACTTTAGGAAATGCAGAATAATTAACATTTTTAAGGTGTTTCATATGCCAGTTTCTAGGAAAAAAGCTGGTATCTGCTAATGAGACAGAGCTGGTCAGTAATTTCGGAGAGCTAGAGGGAAGCTGTTGAAGCAGAGAGCCAGTTGTCAGAACCCAGAATGCATTTCAATACCCATGACATTTCTCGGTAGTAAAAATGAGCACGACCAGGGCAGCAAAACACACTTACCGATGAAAAACAACTGACAACCTGGAGAGCAGACGGGACGTTATTCTGGTGGTTGGGTAATCAAATAGATTTGTGCGGGGACCAGGAGCTCACAATTTTCCAGTTTAAAAGAATAAAAGGTGGAATGAGAGACAGGTTAATAACAACAGACAATGAGATATTTCCACAAGCTATTTTTGATGTTTGAGATCCATGATTCTGTATCCTTTAACTAAACACAATTTTTCCATTTTTACTCTGAAGAGTTCAAGAATGCTGACTTCTTGGACATATAATTTAAAATGCTTCATACTTTTATTTCCGAAGAAACTATATTTTAAATGTTTCACTAAAGGATCTGAGGATTTATTAGTCTAAGACACGTGGGCAGAAAATCTTTTTCTCATCAACAGTTAAGAAAATGTAGAAAGATATTCATCACAGGAAAATCTCCCCAAGAAATGTACATTAAGCTGTGATTAATGCTGAGTGGGTTTCTTTAGAAATTCCAGATGAGATCTTCATGGCTCTGGGGCTACTAAAAGCAACTTCATTAGTTATCAGAGCATCTGGAGATGGATGTCACTCAGTGATGGTGGACAGGAAGGACAGACAGCCTGACACTGGCGCACCTGGTGTGGGTCATGAGCCACCCTGCTCAGAAGTCCTCACCACCCGCAGCTGGCAGCACGCTCAGATCAGCCGGACTCCCTAAGTAGACATGAGGGCACAGCCTTACTGACCAGCACAGCCTCACTGACCAGCACAGCCACATTCTCACAGTTCCCATATTGTAAACTGGTTTATTCCCCAGCTATCAATTCCTAGTTCTGTTCCCTGAATCCAGAGACTTGTCTAAGCCTAAACGGTATCTCGTAACTTCTCTGAGTCTTTCTAGGGCCAGGCTCTCCTTCTTCATATTCACCTTAGCCCCTTTTGTTTTGTTTTGTTTTTGAGGAAGACTGGCCCTGAGCTAACATCCATGCCCATCTTCCTCTATTTTGTATGTGGGATGCCTGCCAGAGCATGGCTTGATGAGCAGTGTGTAGGTCTGTGTCGGGGATCCAAACCAGCGAGCCCCAGGCCCCTGAAGTGGAGCATGTGGACTTAACCACTTCTCCACGAGGCCAGCCCCCTCCACCCCTCTGTTTTTCACTCAGTCTTCATCTCCTGGGTGGTAGCAGCTATTTTCTTCCCTGGGGGCACGCTGCACTTCTTTCAGCACACAGGGTCCACTGTTTGCCCTGACACTTTCCATCTCTGTTGGAACCTTCTATTTGCAAGCCATAGAGGGCAGCTTCTCTTTCTGACTGTGAGGACGAAAGAACAGCCTCCCTAAAATGCCCCTGCAGTATTTACCTGCTGAGGCCTTTGCCATTAGGTTGATCTCTATCTTTATTTTCAGTCCTAGAATGCTTCATCTCAGTGTGCCCCATAAGTAAAGCACATCAAGCCAGGGGAAGGCAGGACACAGAGCTCAGAGACACAGCAGGAAGGGATGGGCATGGGCCAGTCAGAGTCCTGGGTGGCAAATGCTCATTGTTCCTTATAGTCTGTTTTTTTTCCAGCTGTATTGAGATATAATTGACAAATAAAATTGTAAGATATTTAAAGGGTACAATGTGATTTGCTACCTTTATACATTGTGAAAGGATCACCACCATCTAGCTAATGAACACATCCATCACCTCACATATTTATCTTTTTTTTTGGTGAGAACATTTCAGTTCTACTCTCTTAGCAAATTTCAATTATACGACAGAGTTATCAACTACAGTCACCATGTTATACATTACATCCTCAGATCTTATTCATCTATAACTGAAAATTGGCATCCTTTTATCAAACTATCCTTATCCCCCTACCTCCCAGCCTCTGGGAACCACTTTTCTACTCTCTCTTTCTATGAGTTTGACTTTTTATTTTTTTAAAAAAATTAAGTTTCCACACATAAGTGATACCATGCTGTATTTGTCTTTCTTTGTCTGGCTTATTTCACTCAGCATAATACACTCCAGGTTCATGCTGTTGCAAATGGCAGAATTCCCTTCTTTTTTAAAGCTGAATACTATTCCATTGTCTACATCTACTACATTTTCTTTATCTACTCATCTGTCAATGGACACTTAGGTTGTTTCCATACCCTTGCTATTATGAATAATGCTGCAGTGAACATGAGAGTACAGATATCTCTTTGAGATAATGGTTTCGTTTCCTCTCCAGAAGCAGGATTGCTGGGTCATATGGTAGTTCTATTTTTAATTTTTGAGGAACTACCATACTATTTTTCATAATGGCTTGTACCAATTTACATTCCCACCAACAGTGCACAGCATTTGTTATTGCCTTTTTTCTTTTTTTTTTTTTTTGGTGAGGAAGATTGGCCCTGAGTTAATAGCCATTGCCAATCCTCCTCTTTTTGCTCAAGGAAGACTGGTGCAGAGCTAACATCTGTGGCAATCCTCCTCCACTTTGTATGTGGGTTGCCACCACAGCATGGTTTGATGAGTGGTGTAGGCCTGGCCCAGGATCCAAAGCCACAAACCCCTGGCCACCGAAGTGGAACATGCCGACCTCAAGCACTGTGCCACTGGTCCAGCCCCTCTCTTGTCTTTTTGATAACAGTCATCCTAACAGATATAAGGATTGTTTTTTTTTTTTTGAAGATTGGCACCTGAGCTACCAACTGTTGCCAATCTTCTTAGTTTTATTTTTCTGCTTTCTCTCCCCAAATCCCCCCAGTATATAGTTGTATATTTCAGTTGTGGGTGCTTCTAATTGTGGCATGTGGGATGCTGCCTCAACATGGCCTGATGAGCAGTGCCATGTCTGTGCCCGGCATCCGAACTGGTGAAACCCTGGGCCGCCAAAGCGGAGCGTGTGAACTTAACCACTCGGCCAAGGGGCCGGCCCCAGGATTGTGGTTTTGATTTGCTTTTCACTGATGATCAGTGATGTTGAGCACATCTTCATGTTGGCCATTTGTATGTCTTCTTTGGAAAAATGTCTATTCAGGTCCTTTGCCTATTTTCTAATAGAATTATTTGGTTTTTTGCTATTGAGTTGTATGAGTTCCCTACATACTTTGCATATTAACCTATTTGAATATGTGGTTTGCGAATATTTTCTCCCATTCCATAGGCTGTCTTTTCATTTTGTTGGTAGTGTCCTTTGCTGTGCAGAAGCTTTTTAGTTTGATGTAGTCTTATTTATTTATTTTTGCTTTTGCTGTCTTTACTTTTGGTGTTGAATCCAAAAAAATCATTGCCAAGACTTATGTCAAGGAGCTTACCATCTATGTTTTCTTCTAGTCGTTTTATGGTTTGAAGTCTTAACACTCAAGTCTTTAATCCATTTTGAGTTAAATTTGTGTGTATGGGGAAAAGAGTGGTCCAGTTTCATTCTTTTACATGTGGCTGTCCAGTTTTTCCAACACCATTTATTGAAGAGACTATCCTTTCTCCATTGTATATTCTTGGCTCCTTTGTTGAAAATTAGTTGAATATATAGGCATGAGTTATTTCTGGGCTGTCTATCTTGTTCCATTGATCTGTTTTTTATGCCAATACCATGCTGTTTGATTTCTATAGCTTTGAAAACATAGCTTGAAATCAGGAAGCATGATGCCTCCAGCTTTGCTCCTCTTTCTCAAGATTGCTTTGGCTATTTGGGGTCTTTGGTGGTTCCATATGAACTTTAGGATTTTTTTTTATTTTTGTGAAAAATGCCATTGGAATTTTGAAAGGGATTCCATTGAATCTGTAGATTGCTTTGGGTAATATGGACATTTTAACAATATTAATTCTTCTGACCCATGAACACAGGATATCTTTCCATTTGTTTGTGCCTTCAATTTCTTTCATCAAAGTGTTCTAGTTTCCGTATACAGATCCTTCACCTCCCTGGTTAAATTTATTCCTAAGTATTTTATCCTTTTCAATGCTCTTACAGCGTTTTTAATTGATCAGAATTTTGAAATCTGGCAAAGAGAGAGACCATCTTCATGGGTCATTTCACCTCAAACCATCATACAGTTCCTACATCCGAGAACTTTCTCTGTAGAATTACCACCTTAGTTTGATCTAAAGAGTAAGCTCCACTCAAATCTGACCTAGTTAGACTAAAGTCTCACTTGCAAACACCCCATGCTGGAGGAAAAGCAACGTGCCAGCTTCTCAGCTCTGAACCGTGAGGAATCCTAGGTTACCCTGGCAATGAGGCAGAAAACGGCCAATAGCCTGACCAGCAAAGCAGAAAGGAGGCCAAAGAAAGCCCAACCTAATTTATAAAATAAACAACACTATTTGACACATACAATGAAACAGTTATAAAGTTAATAAAATCTCTGGACGGAAATTTCACAATTGTATAATCTTTCTAAAAACAAGTCCTCTACATTATAAAGCACACGCTATGGATTAAAATTGGAGAGTGCTCAAGCTAAGGAGGTTTACATCAAACAGTATTTACAAATGGGCCTTCTGTGAATGCAATTCTTTCTTGGACCTGTATTTTGTGTAGTTCTGACTCTTTGCTCTCGCGATTCTGACACATTGCGGGATTATGCCCTGATTTTGTTTCATCACTCTTTTATTTTTGAATATCAATTATACTTTAATATTACAATTATATTTTTTAACATATATCTCTATCTGATCATGCTTTACTATAAAGAGTTTTATCATCATCACCCCTTTTAAAAGGGGTACCATGAATATACTTTTAATAAGACAGGATTTTAAAAACAGAAAATGATAACCAGGAGACAGGGCGCTTTGACCATAAGCCTAGTTTTATGCATTAAAACAAACTAACTAAAAAATGAAGTTTTAGTGGCATTTTACATTTCATGTTTTCAGTTTTTAAATATTTTTAACAATTACTCTACCCAGAACTCCCAAATTATCCACAAACAACATAGGTCCAATTAGTTTATTTTCAAAAGCATCTTTTCAACAAAGACACTGGCTAAGAAATTAAAAAGACAACACTCAAAATGTGTACCCCAACTCCATTTTGGAGGCATTTAGTGAACAAGAGTTTCTCTTGCATACTAAGCAGGCTGATCACACTTGGCCCAGAATTCCTGAATAATGATGATTTGCCCTCAAAATTTCCCTTATGGTTTTGCAATGTTCCATTTATATACACAGCAGTCCAGAACCAAGACTAATCTAGCAGTATTTCTCAAGTAATTGAGAGTATATTTTTCAAATGTAATCTATGTATAATACCATGATTAAGGTACAGCTGGGGAAATGAAAGTTTTTTTTTGAAAGATTTTATCTTTTCCCTTTTTCTCCCCAAAGCCCCCCGGTACATAGCTGTATATTCTTTGTTGTGGGTCCTTCTAGTTGTGGCATGTGGGACGCTGCCTCAGCGTGGTCTGATGAGCAGTGCCATGTCTGCGCCCAGGATTCGAACCAACGAAACACTGGGCCGCCTGCAGCAGAGCGCGCGAACTAAACCACTCGGCCACGGGGCCAGCCCCGGGGAAATGAAAGTTTAACAAAACTTTCAAAAGAAAAGCATTTACTATGAAAAGGGAAGCTGAATTCTTGATTTTTGTTCTGCAAATTTTTACTCAGAAAATATTAGACAAACGTGAAAAAAAAATGTGCTGAATTCCTCCACATGTAAACCATTTGTCATCCATTCTAAGTGTTTTATACTTCATTTCTTTATCAAAAACCGTGTGATGTCTGATCCGTGCTTTGATGCTAGAGATTGTCTTCTCACCTGGCTTCTTTCCTTGGCTTGTCTGGCAGTTCTCTAAAAGTTAAAAAATATGCACGTGTACACATGTTAGGAAAAAAGTACTGGTTACAGAAACTCAAAATTTTGTATTCTGTTAGTGTGGGAAAATCTACACTATCACCACACCCATTTCCTAGTCTTTGCCATTAGGGGCGTTACCAAACTGCAAGCAGAGGACCCCAGTAGCTCTGGGACATGCCCTGAGGTCCTCGGTTCACTTAGGACCAGATGCTGAGGAGAAAACACACAGCTTTGGGGGATGTCTTGCTAGCCAGTGAGACCATGAATCCCTCATTTGGGGACCAGGGGAGGCCATGATTCTCCTCATCCATGTGGGAACTTGTAAGGCATCTTGGTATTTCCCCGAGTGCAGTGCGTGTAAGACCTGTCTGCTTCCTGTTCTCTGGGCTCAGAGGCCATTCCCAACCTAACAGCCTAGCCAATGCAGAAAAACAAAATGAGATAGACCAGAACTAGACTCTTCTGCTGCTCCCACAAATAAAGTTTTTCATGAGAATCTGAAAAAGTGATTACAGAGGGGCGGCATTTTCTTTTGCTATATCTTAATTCTCCTGTAGGTCTTGAATGTGCTAATATGCACAGCTGAGAAATCAGATAACTTTCTTCTCAACTGAAGTCTATGTACCTGTGAAGTGATCAAGGTGGAAGAGGTGGGGAGAGAAAAGAGGGTTAAAACTAAAAACAAAAACCCCTGCCTCTATGATGTGATTCCATTTACGTAAAAATTATGTTTGTGAAGAAATTGAGGAATCTGCAATATTAAAAGAAGACTAAGAAAGTCCTCATACCATATGAACATTGGTAACGGATCTGAACAGTTCTCAAAAGTGTAAATACTATTGATTAGCATTTTCAAAAACATCTGGGTCTTTAGTAAACAAAGTAATGGCAGACCATTCTTCTCCCGTCACATTAGCACTAATTAGTGCAGTTAAATGGGTATTCTCCTTCACTGATGGGTGAGAGGAGCATAACTGATTTTGTACAAACCTTTGGAAAACAGCTTGGAGATAAATTCCTATAGTCTCAAAAATATTCAAACACTTGACTCAGTGATTTTATATCAGAGAATCTATCTTAAGGAACGACCTCAAATGTAAAAAACAGTACATATACCAAAAAAATGTGCTTGGTAGTGTTATGTATAAGAACAAAGAAATGTAAGCAACTTCAACGTTCACCACTATGGGAATGCTAAATAAACTAGGTGGAGATCTACTCAATCGACTAATATGCAGCCATTTTAGATGATAAACATTATGAATGCTTAAATCTTGCCATAAGTGAAAAAGAAAGTTGGATACAAAGTTGCATATTGAGCATATGCTTCTTTCTAAGATTATCTCAAGAGGCAGATCCTACTCCCTCTAACTGCCTGTTAAAAATTCATCTTAGCTGATAATACTATGTCACTGTTTTCCTTTTGCTTTAAACAGCAGGTAATTGCCCAAAGATGCGCCCAGGTGACTGGGTTTCATACTTTGGCCAGCAGTGCACTGTTGCATGTTGAACTGAGTTGGTCCTAGAGATAATTTATTAATGTTCTCAGATATTTCAGGACATATTTGGCTGTAGATACAAACATATGCCACGGCCCTAATTCACCGAACTTCTGGTTTGAGGGTCCGGGTCTCTTCCAGACTGTGCAATATGTAAGTTGTATTCGTTTTGTTCTAGGTGGTGGTGAAAATTCCCCGGTCCTAGAATGAATTAAAAGGGAAGCAGTTTCTCTTCCACCTGTGACTGAGAACTTACATTGGCCTCAAGAGGAAACTCAAGGGTTAGGTGATGAATCCCGGATCCCAGACCAGGGATACGGATCCATCCACATAATCTTCCACACTGGTACGCACAATTTGCAATGTGAAGTCCCTGGATGGAGTCAAACATGCCTGTGAGCTTCACTGACCTCTTTGTGACAGATCGTGCAGAGAGTCTGCAGGTTGTCCAGGGAGCATTGCCCTCCTCCACTGGACACTGGCTTGATGTGGTCCACCTGCCAGAAATGCCCTTCTCCTGGGTTCCTTATCATTTCATTAAGCTGCAATGAGAACACAAGATCAGCAATTTCCGACATACACTGTGGTTTTACGTTGTGCCATTATGTTTATACAGCAAAATCACTGGGAAAAATACACTAGGATGGCTTTTTATAGCTTTTATCATGAGTAGGAAAAATCCCCTAGCTTAGCAATTTGAAAGCAATAAAATATGTTTCTGAAAAAGTTTGTTTCCCTTACCTAACTCATTTTGAAAAAATTATAAGCAAGTATAAAATACTAAGACTCCTGACAGATTGGGAAAAATCAGTTCCTTCTGCACCTTTGAGCTAGTTTTTAGAGTCACTAAAACCAAACTGAGAAAAGAATAAGAACAGACTAGAAATTAAAACCTTCTGAATATTACTGACTCAGACAATCTTTAACTGTTGACCTTCAATGCAATTGTTACTACACCAGTGACAGTTTAATATTAATATTAATAGCTATCACCTGAACTTTTATGCTATTCACCTGGGAGCCTGCCAAGTCACATGGACTGGAATGAAATTTCTAGAACAAACCTCTGTATCTTGCATATTTGGAATAAACAAAGATGTCCATTGAAAGTGGCCATTATTGAGGCCAGTCCACATATACACACTTTATATTTAACTAGTAATGACCCACATTAGAATGGGACGTATTTTAACATTTTACCTGAGGTGGTAAAACCAGCTCACTGCACAGCAGTGTAGTTGTTTAAATACCACAAAGATGAGTGTGAAAGTTGTTTTTATTTCCTTGGTGTTGGACAAGGAAGAAATTACAATCAACTTCATGGCTGCCGGCCAGGGAAACCTGTGACATGGTTCCAGAGCCCTTGTAAGGAAGCTCGTCAGGCCCACGGACAGCACAGGGACCTGATCACCAGTGTCTGGACCGAGAGGAGCCCAGGAGCCAGCGAGCTTTGTCCAGCTGAACTTTGTTACAGACTGACTCACTTTCTCTTCTGTATTGGACTTCCCAACTTCTGTTAGAAGATATAAATAGATTTTTATTTTTGAGGTTGGTATTGTTAGAAGCAACTACAAATGGCAGTCTTGTGCATCAAGCAAATGGCACATTCTTAGAAAAAAATCCATTTTGGTCCTGCCTTTTGTAACCAATTCTTTTTTGCTGAGCAGTCTCCACTCTGACAGACTTTATGATCCAGAAGCCTCTTTGTTCTTCCCAGTAATACTATGGCAAATCACTGGGGGTCAGTCTTCAACATCCTAAATTCACCTCTTGAAAGACTCACTCCCTCTCCGACTGGTCCTCCCCTCTCTGAGCCCCGTGGTGCTCCCTATTCTCTGCGTTCTTGTTTTAGATGTATACTATGTGACTTCTGCATCCTGGACAGGCTGCTTTCAAGATGTCCTTGAGTCTTTTCATTGTGCGTCCTCTGGAAGCCTCCACACTCTGGCAGCAAAAAGAAACTGGAGTCTGGTGACACCTCTGGGATGGGTACAACATGTCTCTCACCAATTAGACCAGAAGATTTTTCAGGAACTCTGATTGTCCTTAGGGAAATAGTATATTTCCCTAGCTCTCAAAGTCACACTAATTTATCTTTGCAGAAACGCTTATTAATTAATTCTGTCATAATTCAGCAATACTAGGTAAATAAAAATGTATGATTTGACTAACTGGCAGGAATTTATCCAATATTTTAGTGGGCAGTGAGTAGCTCAGGAGTGATTTTTTTTTAATTAAGCACAATACAAAATCACTTTTTTTTTTTTTTTTTTTTGCTGAGGAAGATTCACCCTGAGCTAACATCCACTGCGAATCTTCCTCTTCTTTTCTTTTAGGAGAGCTGGGCCCAGGCTGCCGAACTGGAGCCAAACTTAATCACTATGCCACCGGGGCTGGCCCCTAAATTATACATTTTGCTCTCATTTGAAATTTATAACTGATTAGAACAGAACATTAGAAACCCAACTGAGTTTTGGAAATCAAGTGAATACTGATAATAGTATGTTAAGAATACTGTTTTTTTTTAAATAAATTACATTTTACAGTGGGATGAACATGTATAAGTTTCCTTCTCATTGTAATGAACTATATTTTGGGGGTTATCTGTTTGCCACATATTAACATCATGAAAAGTAGAACAACCAGACCATAGGTGTCCTTAATGCAATGTACCATCTGTTAAGATCTCTTCCCAAAATAATGTAATCATAATCTGATTAAACCTCTAGATCTTATAACCATTATCCAGGAAATCAGGAGGATAGAGAAACATGTCAGCTAGCACCATGAGGATACAGGGAGACAAATCCAGAATGTGGGAAATCCTACAGGCAAATGATCCAATTTTTTAATGGTGTAAAAAAAGGGATGAGGTGATATAGATTAAATGGAGCATAAGAGACGTAATGACCAAATGCAATGTGTGGGTCACATTTTGATCCTCATTAGAACAAAGCAACTGTAAAAAGACATTTTGAGACAATCTGGGAACCCAAACTTACTGGACTTAATGGACTTATTATAATTAAGGAATTATAATTGTGTTGGGTGTGTGTATTGGGGTATGGGATTATACTTAAAAGGAGGAAAGACAGAGAGACAGAGAGAGAGAGGGAAGAAGAAAGTCTTTATATGTGAGAGATACATAATGAAAGTATTTAAGGGTGAAATAAAACCTTGTCTGGAATTTGCTTTAAAATAATTCCAGGAGAAAAAAGGAATCGAGGTGAAGGGCAGATGAAAATGAAGGCAAATGTTGATAACTGTTAAAGTTGGTGATGCGTATATGGGTTCATTATTCTTTCTACTTTTGTATATATGTTTGAAAGTTTCCATATTAAAAAGTTAAAAAAAGAAAGTTTGAGAATCAATATTCATCACTCAGTACAATGCTGCCTTCTCTCTGTCCCATGATTATAATTTACCTGTTCTAATGGGAGCTTTGAGGTCCAGGTAGTATCCAGAAGATTCTTCCTCTGACCTTTAGGGGCATCTCTCAGACGTAAAAAGAGTTCTTGTGCATTCAGATTACAGAGCTGACACACACCGTGTTCAATTTCAAATACTTTGGCTCGCAGGTAACTGTTATGAGATCGAATCCAAAACTCCTCCTGACATCTCAGAGAGCAAAAGCGTGAATCCCAAGCGTTGGCTTTACACTCTTGCCTAGTTTGGCAAGTGGGTTGCTGACAGCGAAGGCAAAGGGGATTTCCTTCATTATCCACAGCTTGCAAATAGCCTTTGGATGTAGAAGGCTCCACAGTGAGATCAGCTTGGGCTGTGCAGGGATTTAGAAAGGGGACACAGGCTCCATCTTTAAGAAATTTTCTAGAATTGAACAAAACAGTGACTAGGTAACTAAAGAACACTGATTCTAGTCTAAATAGTCATTACTTTATATAAAGGTCTTCAAAATTTCTATATTGATAATCAGTAAACATGGGGCCCACAGATTCTGTGACTCAGTGTGGAAGTAAATAGCTGTAGTCAGCACTCTACACTCTATGCCAAGTAAAAGAAAGAATGGTGTGTTAAAAAAAATTTATCTTGAATACAAATATGCTGCCTCTCTTGGGAATTTAGATGTCTTCAAGTTAATCAGACTGTGAGACATCTGGAGAAGTAGGAAAATGGGAAGACAGAAAATGCTTCTTGAGGTTGGGAAAGGAGGCGAGTGGAAAAGCCCAACTAAAGTAGTGGCTGTCGTGCTCTCTACATGTGCCGGGTCACACACCTCCACAGGACAGAGAGGCCATTAAAGTCTCCCATGCACACTTTCTTCCGGCTTCTGCTGCCCTACAGGACACAGAGTCTTCACATCCATAAAGTGACAGAACCAGGTAGCTAACAGCGTCGACAGGAACCACAACAGTAGACTTGCTAAACAGGTGCCTCCTCCAGGTAAACTCAGTTGATAAAACGAAAATTAGCAATGAAACCTGACAGGACATGAGCTCAATTTGTTAGAATAAAAGGAAAAGGTACATTATTCAATTATGTTGAAAAGTCCTACATGGGAATTACAACAGCTGCTTTGCCTATTTCCATAGCTGTTCGTTCGAAGTGTTAAAAGAAAAACTTCTTATGACAGAAAACACTCAAGATGGGGAGGCAGAGCCCAGATTTGACCTCAAGTCTCCTAGCATCTAGTGGCCTAGGGCAGGTCACTTGGTCCACCTGGTCTCAGCATCCTTCCTCATCTCTAATTTCTAAGGTGAGGAATCATGTGCCTCACAGGCTTGCTAGGAGGATTCAAGAGCTACTCTATTGTGAAAGCTTTGTGACCTGTCAAATGGCCAAACAAAGGTGAAGTATTACAAAAATGAATACACAATTTTAAAGGAGTGGTCTTAGTCCTTCTATACTCCACTGGTAAATAAAACCTTACTTTGTGGAAGAGTCCCACGGCCTGGGCTCCTTTGTGATCAGACGGACATGGCCCCCGTCACTCTTCACCTTGTCCATCGAGGCGACAGCAACATCTTCTTTGGTTATATATCTAAAACAATTACACGTTAAGTAGATTTCCTCTGTCCTATAAGAGTCTCCCTATTTCATGTTCGCACTGCTCCTTGCAAATCCAACAGGAGAAAAAGCAAGATACCAGTCTCTTCACTGTGCTAATACTAAAGTTAGGGAATGGAATTTTCTCCCTTTACATTGGTCTCCACATGTGGGAAACACATCTCTTTGTTCCAAATTAGTTTTCTCAAGATTTATTTTTCTAAGAAATTCAAGAGCTATTCAATATCCTTTGGATCAATTTTCACTTAGGGATAAAAAAGGAATGGATGTAGGAATAAGAAATGATCAAATCCATGCACAACTGACAGCCTTCAGTAAACAGCTTGCCAAGCTGTGCAGAAAATCTCTAATTGCATTTTTACCTCCCTCTTGGCCTTTTCTGCAAGGCTTCTCAAATCACCTTAATCAGCTATAACAGTGTATCAGCGAATTCGGGTGAAGTGATTCTCTTTTTAGTTAATCAGGTTCAATCACATCTTCTATAATCTCAAGGTTGTTCCCACTATCATTGGCCCACACAGGGTTTATGGAATCTTCCACTGAAAGAAAGCCACTCTTGATGTGGGATTCAGAATCTTATAACACAACACCATCAATACCACACAATGGTTTAGGGACTGGAAGTAAAGATGAAAGTTATTCCAATTAAAGGTGACAGGGGAATTTAAGTAGGTGAAATGCAATTAGCCAATTAATTCCTTCTAATTAGCATGGCCCAGTTTCTCTGGTAGTTATACCTATTGTAGTTTTTTTCTTAATTCATTTAAACATATTTTTCTTCATATTTTTAAGTACTTCTCCATTCAGTAGTCTGATAATAAAATCAGAGCTAAATCACAATGGAATTGTGTAATTGTAGGTAAAATTTTAGAAATGTGCTCTTATGTTGTTGAAATAGATTTAATAATTAACAGATTTTCTTTTTACAAACTATTTTATTAATTTTTTGATTAGGTGATACATGCACAAATTTAAAAATTGAAAAGGCAAGCAACAGCGTATTTGGTGAAGAATCAGGACCCCTTCCATTCCCATCCCTCTTGTCCCCCTCTCCCTCTGCTGCCAGTTTTTAATATATCCTTTGAGAGATAGTTTATTTTCTCTGTGTATAGGTTGTACCATTTATTTATTTATCTCTGTATTTTTATTGACATATAACTCACATACCATAAAATTTACCACTTTAAAGTTTACAATTCAGTGCATTTTAGTATATTCACAAGGTTGTACAACCATCACCATTACCTAATTCCAGAACATTTTCATCAACCCCACAAAAAACCTGTCCTCATTAGCAGTTACTCCCCATGATACTTTTTATTTTTAAAAACAAATGGTAGCAGAATATACACACTAACCCTCACCTCGCTCTTTTTACCTGAAAATACATCTCAGAGACCTTTCCCTATCAGTACACACAGGGCTGCCCTATTTTCCTAATGGTTGCATAGCTAACCAGTCTCTGATTAATGAGCATGTAGGTTGTTCCAGCCTCTGCTACCACAAACAATGTTGTAATAAATATCCCTATACATGGTATTTTCTACACATGAAGTAGACATAGAATAAGTTCCCAGAAGTAGAATTGCCGCATGAAAGGTCTTGGGTGCTTTAAATTTGGATAGATTTGGACACATTGTTCTCCTTTGGGTTTGTACCAATATATGCGTCCAGCAGCAATGAATGAACGAGAGCACCTGTTTCCTCACACTTTCACTAGCACAAGGTAAGTCAGTTAAAAACATCACTGCTGGGGTTGGCCCGGTGGCACAGCGGTTAGGTTTGTACATTCTGCTTCAGTGGCCTGGGGCTTGCTGGTTTGGATCCCGGGTGCAGACCTATGCACCACTTGTCAAACCGTGCTGTGGCAGGCGTCTCACATATAAAGTAGAGGAAGATGGGCATGGATGTTAGCTCAGGGCCAGTCTTCCTTGGCATAAAAAAGGAGGAATGGCAGCAGATGTTAGCTCAGGGCTAATCTTCCTCAAAAAAAAAGAAAAATCACTGCTAATGGTGATATGTAGTTCATTATAGCTTTAAATTTGCATTTCTCCTATTAAGAGGAAGAGTGACTAGCTTTTCATGTATATGCATTTCCACTTGTGTGGCTTTCCTAAAGCAAAAAGGAAGCACAGTGAATTCTTGGAGAATTCTCTAACTTGCTCTTTTAGATCCTAAACTTCCCCTCTCCCCCCATTTCTTCAACCATTTTATTCCCTTGACAAAAGCTCTTTGCTGAAGTAGTTCAGTAGATTCTAAGTGAACTCAAAAGCTTCCTTGCTTTGAGGGTCAAGGGGACATTAAGCCTTGCCTCAGGTATTATTCAATGTTTAGAAGCTTCGAAACCTAATTCAGTACTTTAAAAAATGCTGAGGAATCTATTCAGAGATTTAAGAACTAAAAATAACCTTTCCTACAAGAAGTTTAAGCACAATTTTTTGGAAACCATGAGAAATAGATCAATCAACCCCAAAGTGAGTTGTTGACAACTTTTCAAATGGAGTTGTGAGTTACCAATATTTAGTTTTCCATTGAGGTTTGCTAGGAAGTTCATGTAAGTATACCAACTCTCAATAGGATTATGGTAAATCTCAATTTTGACAAATAGGGAAGGGAGAATGTAGCCTACTAAAGTAATTCCTGGATGGGGATGGGAGCAGGAGTGTGCATTGGAAAGTGGCCCAAATCCATGAAAACAATGCTGGGCTATAGGCTGCTGACCTGTTTTGGAGATGAGTTGTGGCTAGAGGATAAACAGTTGGCATCCTAAGGCTCCAACTGAATCAGGCCTGCCTCTGAAAAATGGGAACTCACTTAGGCACTGAAACCATGGCTGATGGTCTTGGCTTCCATTCATATTTAAGAGTGAGCTACTCAAAAGATGACTGCAAAGCTGTAAGCTTGAATGGGACCTGAAAACTGGTGGATGTCACTGGAGGATAATCTGGTTGGAGATCTAGCCATTGCTTTTGGGGGAATTCCTAAACATCAGTATCTATGCGTCTTTATTCTGAGACCATTCCATTTTTTTCAGAGATGAATCCTCTAATCTCCTGCCTAGGAAGTAAAATGTGGCTGCTGGTATTCTGGAAACTGAGCAAAGAAAGTAGTCTGGGGAGTGTCAGTTTCTAACATAATGCATCTCCCTTCATCTCCAGTAAACCTGGTGTTTCCAAGACTGGCGCCTCTCTGGTTCGGTTTCTCTAGAAAGTAAACTGGTAGGACAGTGGGAGGGAAAGGCACCCAGTTCTAACTGCTCCTCATACAGACTTCAATCAATCAGTGCTGTTGTGCAGCCCCATCTTTCACACCTGCTGTCAGAGACACACAGTTACTCCAATTTACTGAGGCTCACTCGGTTCTACAGCAGGAACCAGCATGCTTCCTCAAAGCATCCCCCCCAACTCCCCCGCAGGTACACAGCTTTCCCTTTCATGGCTCTACTGGGTCAACTTCCCTGGAGCCCTCCCTCTCTGTGCTCAGTGACCAAGGTCTCTAGATCTCCCTCCTTAACACCTCTCTTCATTCTCTTTCCTTCATTCCCACTGCTAATGCCTTAATATAAGTCCTCACTGTTTTTTTCCAGGTTTACTATAATAGTCTTTTAACTTGTGTGGTAGGTAGATTTTAAAGATATTTCCCTAGGATTCCTGGTATTCAATCAATTACTCGTTAGGTAATGCTATAAAAGGACTTTGCAGATGTAATTAAGGTTACGAATCAGCTGACCTTAAGACAGGGAGTAATTCTGAGCATGAGAAAGATTTGACACACCACTGCTAGCCCTGAGATGTAGGGACCCATAAACTTGATCTAGAAAGAAGCTTCTAGAAGATAAGGGCAGCCCCCAGCTGGCAGCCAGCAAAGAAACCTAAGTCTTACAACCACAAGGAACTGAATTCTGTCAACAACCTGAATAAGCATGAAAATGGATTCTTCTCACACTATCAGTAAGAGCCCAGCTGGCTGACATCTTGATTTCAGCCTTATAAAATCCAGAGCAGAGAAATCAGTAGAGTTAACTCAGACTTCTGACTTATATACAACTGTGAGATAATAAATTTCCGTTGTTCTTTTTTCTTTTCTTTCTTCCTTTATTTTTCATTTTAAAATTTCTGCTGTGTTAAGCTGCTAAGTTTGTGATAATTTGTTAACTGCAGCAATAGAAAACAAATGCATCTTGTCTCCCCACTTTGAGTCTTGTCCTTTCAATCTAATCTTCCAATTGCGCCAGAGCGAGCACTTAAGAAACAAATATAATTATTGATTCTGCTGCCTGTTAACACAAGTTTTATCTTTAATATATCATCTTCATATAATTTTATAAAGAAAACTGTGTATCTGACTTTGGTTTGTATAGATTTTATGACTTTTGCTTTTTTTGACTTTACGACTCAGTCATCTTTCTCAGGTGGTTCTGTAAGTGGTCCATGTCTGATGGAGAAGAAACAATGGGACACGTCTAGAAATGGCTAGGGTGGGCTGTAAATTCAGTTAAGAAGGGAATTAGGATCATGCAAAGAGAAGACCAATGCTTCAGCTAAGACTGTGGTTACAAAAGTGAGAAAATGGAGAGGACTGGAAGAAGTATTGAGAAGAATAAAATAGGCACCATGCTTTTTGTTATATATGTGTGCGTATATGGATGTGTGTGTATGTATATGGATAAATACACACATATATTTAACATGTATATTCTATATAAAGTAATACATGCTTGTGGAAAAAAGTGAACCAGTACAGAAGAGTTTAGGCAAGAGTACAAAACTGGCAGCTCACGGATAAATCCAACTAGCCAAACAGCTTTATTTGACTCATACAGTATTTTATTTTTAAATCTGAATTTGCATGACTTCAGTTGGGTTATGCACTTTCCAGTCTGCCAAATTTCCACCCCCACCCCATCCTTGCTAGTTTTACACTTGATCTCATTTGTTCATTTATGGTTCCTGATTTGTTTTTAGTCATTTGAATTTGTGATCCTGGCATAAAGTATAAAGTTCCTACCATCTCCAAAACTCCCCTAATCTCATGATCTAGAGCAAGATTTCTCAACACTCATGTTATTGACATTTTGAAACAGGTAATTCTTTGTTTGGGAGTGCAGCTCTGTTCACTGTAGGATATTTAGCAGTATCCCACGCCTCTAGCCACTAGCTGTTCCCCAGTTATATTCTCTAATCATGACAAACTAAAACATCCCCCAACACTGCCACCCTGGGGGGTAAAACTGCCCCCAGTTGAGAACCACTGTCCTAGAGAAACCCCTGGTAAGATTTTCTAAGGTATCCTTCCAGATACTTTCTACGTCAATAACAGCAATTACATATATTTGTATTTCCATCTTTTTTATACTTACTTTTACCCTTAATAATTTATCACAAGTATCATTCCTTGTTCTTACACATGAATGTACCACATGCCATATTTTGAAACAGCAGAAGAGATTTTTCACTGTATGGGGTTATAATTTATTTGATCAGCCACATCCCCTCGTATACCATTGATGGCTTTCTTTCACCTGTGTAGATGGAAAAGGCTAGAGATCATAAATGACGGGATGTGAGGATGAAGAGAGATTGCAGGTCTGTGGAGACAGCAAGAGCGACAGGGGCTGCTTCTGCCAATGTGGCTGTTTGGTTTGGTGCTTTGCGATCTCTTCTAAAGCAAGAGTTTGGCAACAGAACAACTGACTGCCTTTCCTGAGAATCTTTGCTTCGTGCTGAGAAAAGAGTCTACAGAGAATGGGGATTTGAGATCACGCAGGAGACTACCTAAGTGAGGCAAAGATGATTATGATGCCAAGAAAGGAAAGTAAGAGTACAGAGATTAGGAAGGGACCTGTAATGATAAAGGCAAAACAGTTACAAACGCGAGACACTTAGCCTTTCCTTTTATTTTGTTCCCAACCCTGGGCAAGATAATAGTACCTCCCACCACTTGGGTGTTGGTGCATCAAATAGAACCAGCTCCCCTGCTGCATGGCA
The DNA here is from genome assembly GCF_021613505.1 of Equus quagga. Taxonomy (NCBI): domain Eukaryota; kingdom Metazoa; phylum Chordata; class Mammalia; order Perissodactyla; family Equidae; genus Equus; species Equus quagga. The sequence goes on from NW_025799860.1 coordinate 2,055,000, forward strand.
CCCAAGATTCACACTCTAGCAGCACAGGGCAGATGGGGCCCCGAGGCACCCTCCTGATGAGCAGGACTCATGGTGCGCAAGATCCAGACAGCTGGATGTTTTCCAGCAGATTTGATCAAATCTGCAAAATATTTAATTATGTTGCTATAAGATAAGCTGTCATTTTACGTATAATTTATTTCTCTTACCTCATCAGGACTTCATTAGTGGTTACATAAAAAGCCTCAGACCCCCCTGTAGAAATACCCATGACAAGTAATAACATACAAAATAAAAAAAGAAAGACAACTCATACCTTTTGGTACTATTGTGTTTGCTTTGCTGCTTTGCGATCTCTTCCAGAGCAAGAACTGGGTTGCAGAACAGCTGCCCGCTTTTCCTGATTATCTTTTGCTTCATGGCGGTTAGACTACCCCATTCTCGAACAAACCTCAGAATCTAGCAGAAAATGAGATAATGAAAAAATGAACAGCTCACCTTTGAAAGTGAGGCTACTTATCAGAAAACTGATGTTTTATTATACCCCTAAAATAGGCTTTTGAGTTTCACCATTTAAGGCTTTCTTCAATTTGAAGCAGTCTCATATCTTTATTATGAATATCTATGGCCAGTTCTGCAGAGGTCTCTTTCAGTCCAAAGACTCCCTAAAGGCACATTTCAGGACATGAAATGTGCCAGCATATGTCCTTAACGTACAGAGGGAGCGACAGCAATAACGCACTCAGTGAGACCAAAAGAGGTCCAGCTGTCGGAAGCACATATCCCACCAGTGGCCAAGGCAAAACCAGTCTTGGGGACAGCAGGTCTTGCAATGGTGACAGAAGGACAGTGCAACATCTGAGAATTGCTTTCTTCTTAACTATCTGAGTTATCACAGGAAAATAGCCATCAGTAAATCTGGCACATTTTTATTAGGGTTACCATTACTCTTACTTACTAGTCAATTACATGTAACTGGCTATTTTCTGGGAATCTGAGAATCAGGATTAGATGACACCAAAGAAAATAGCTCACTGCTACGTTTTGCTTTAAGAGAGGTGCAGCTGACCCATGGGCAATGTTTGATTTCCACTCACAGGGCAAAAACATAATCATTATTTTCTTGTAAAAAGTGGTACACTGTCTGCTGGGTCAGGCCCTGCACATGTTGACCCTTCTTAGCAGCGAAGGCAAACTGGCCACAGATCAGAATTAACGCCTCCCCGGCAGATACCCGGCCTGCAGTTGCATGCTGGTGCTTCTGACAATGAATTGAGAGTTACCCAGCATGGTCTTATCCCTGCTCTCAGAATTTGTCATTGTTAGGACTTAACCTTCAAAGATAAAATGTGATTCTGTCAGATACAAATATCACAGTTGCTAATCCTGTGAATGAGAAATTAGATGATGTGAGGATGATTCTATCCACAGAAACAGCAAGCCTAGGTGTGATCATTTGCCAAGGAAACAGATTTCACATTTATTCTTAGCACCACGGTAATTCAAGGGAACTGCCTGGACTGCTTATAATGCAACCAGTGATTTGACTCCGCAACAGGCCACAAAGAACTCTGCTTTTATTAAACTTGAAATAGTCATTAAAATTACTCAACAAATTTTAATTTAAAACAAATGCATAGGGCTATTCTTACCAGGGAGCGATTCTGTTTCAGCTGAAAGCTTGCTGGTAAATCTTCCCAAAGGTCTAATTTTATATCCAAAGGAATGAAATTACAGTTCATCTGGTTTCCATCCTGATTATAGATTAGGAAGGCATTATTAATCCATTTTGTCTGTAGGCACCAGTAATTATTTTAAAAGTAAAGAACTGTACTATGGCATCATATGCCCAGTCTCCTAAAAGACAAACTGAGGTGGCACATCCCAGACAAGATTCCACCCACACAGCTGCCCTGAAAGGATTCTGAGTGGAGGAGGGGGGCCAAGCTCTCCATTGCCCCCTGGATGCCTCCAAGGCATTCACTCTTCAGGGTAAAAAATGCCATGTAGAGGGCTGTAGTCAACCAAACACAAGGTTTAAACATGAAGTATTTCTTTCACAAAACTAAAGGGAAGAGTCTCTGCTTGTAAAAATCTATTGTATCAACAATAGTTGAACCTATATTCTAATTCTCTCAGCCAAAAAGAAATGTTACAGTTCCCACAGCTGCTTTGGAAAAAACACACAAAAGTACTTACATATAGATTAAAAGTTTAGATATGCAACACTTATTCTAAACTCCGAATTAGACTTGGGATTTTGGCTGAAAGGAACAGTTCTTTAGAGTTATACTGTTAATACGACATAGGATGATAAACATCTGTTACTGCTCTTCCTCTTATAGGCAGTGAACTAGGGTTTTTATCCAAATTTCTACTTCTAGATTTTATTTCAGCTCTTCTAAGGTAAAAAGGAAAGATTCCTTTTCAACTCTATTCTATCTGTGAAAAGATCTGTGGCATTTCATCTGCTGAGTGTCTCCTATTTAGAAAATTAACTGAATAACATTTTATGATAATGGGACATATAAGTATTTAGAATAGTCATAAAAATGTACTATGGGTCAGCCCTGTGGCATAGTGGTTAAGTTAGGTGCACTCTGCATTGGCGGCCCAGGTTTGCAGGTTCGGATCCTGGGCACGGACCTATATCACTCATCAGCCATGCTGTGGTGGTGACCCACATATAAAGTAGAAGAACACTGCCACAGACATTAGCTCAGGGCTAATCTTCTTCAGCACACACACACACAAAAAGCACTTGAGACTATTAAGAGAGTATCAGGAATGTGAGGTGGCCCCTGCTATACAGGCTGGGTGGCAGAGCCAAAAGATGAGTCAGCGAGGCTGTCACTGTATTTGGCTAGGCAGCAGGCAAACTCTACCCTCTACCAGGAGTTTGAAGTTTCTCTCCTGTCTCTGCCCAAAATGGTAAAAACACTGATGAGGTGATTTAGGATGCAGAGCTTTCATTGTACAGAGCAAAAAGTTGAAAGAATTTAAAGGGCTTCTGAATTCCTATGGTGTGCTGTGCCTAGTGTCCATCCTTTGGCTTCTTGACCTTCAAGCCCTTCTGGGGACCAGTTCTCTGTTACTCTCATGTGATGGTCTGAGAAGCATGGCCTGGAGCTCCCCCAACATGGGGGATGAGGGTGGCTCAGGCACTTAGACCTGCCTCTAGATGAGCAGAGGAGTCCTTGGTGCTCCCCCATGTCTAGAGGCTTCACGTGGTGGACAGGGGTCCAAGCCTTTAAGAGGAGCGTTGTTGACTGCCTGGCTTCATTCTTGGTGTCTCTCTTGGCTGTGGTCCTACAATGGAGGCTGCTTAGGACTTCTGGTATTCACGATCCTGGTCATCTCCTAATCTTCTAGCAATCTCTTCTAATCTTCAGTTAGAACTGAAAATTATTACCTGGCACACCATCTATTTCTATCTATATTTGGCTTAGTAGAAAACATGTAACTGAGTTTGGGGAGCTCCAACACAAGTCATCTTTAAAAACGGCATTTTTTCAATAGAATGGCCCATGAGTTTAAAAAGTTACAAATATTATTTTACTTTACTTATAAAGATTAGAAATTTGAAACTGTAGATCAAGTAAAAGTAATATAATCGCAGCAAATTTTTCCTCAAATACTCACACTAGTTCCCCCAGGTCAAAGTTCTCACATGGTCCCCAACATCCTTTCAGGGGATCCACAAAGTCAAAAGTGTTTTCACAATAATAGTAAAACATAATTTGCCTTTTTCACTTGCATTCTGTCACCGATGTATGGTGAAGTTTTCCAGGCACAGGCAGATATGAGCATCCCACAGTCTTCTATTAAGACTTTAGAGAAAACTGCTAAAAACGTAAAACAATGCCACTCTTCTCACTAAATATTATTTTTGTTTTATAAAATAATATTTTTAATAAAAATATGCTATTGATATAAATATATTTACATTATTGCTACTCTTAAATAAATGAATATTTTTAAGTGTTTTCATCTTAATTTCAAGTACAGTAAATATCAATAGATGTAACCCACATAAACGGAATATTTTGGGGTCCTCAACAAATTTTAGGAGCGTAAAGAGGACCTGACACTAAAAAGTTTGGGCACCTCTAACGTAGGCTATGGCAGGAATCTGAGCGATCATATTAGCAAAGCTTCACAAAGCTTGCTCAAGACAGATGGGCAGCCTCAGGCTTTTGCAAAGATGCTGCTGCTGCTGCGGCTACATTCACTGAGAGTTCCTTATGGCTGGGCACTGTGCTAAGTGCTTTACAGGAATTAGCTCATTTTATCCTTGCAACAACTCCTCTCCACTCTTTCAGCTGAGGAGACTGTGGCACAGGGCAGGTAAGTAACGTGTCCAAGATTGCACAGTTAGTACCAGGTTTGAACCAAGGCACTCGAGCCCTGAAGTCTATGCTCTTAACTGTATGTTGTCAGCTTCTCTTCATCTTCAGATTTAACACAGGAATTTGAGAATTAGCATTAAGGAGGAAAAGAACTAGATGCCAATCTCTTTATTAATAAAATTAAATATCTCCACTGAAACATGAAAAATAAAGGCTTTTCTATGTTTCAAGCTACAGAATCCACATGATGCTTACCTTAGTATAGAGGTGAATCCGGTCAGTATTCTTACTTGCACAAAACATTAAGGTGTCATACACTGGCAAAGTGTCTGAGCTCTTCAACTGTTCTAATAAAGAAGATAAAAGAGAACCTGAAGGCTTACCTAGCCTTAATCCAAAATATCTTATTTTAATCTTCTGCAGGTTAGAATGATGAAATAGCTGTATCAAATTTATCAACATATTTGACAAAGAACATGTGCCTGGGCTTGAAATAAAACTTCCATGGTAGGCCACTGAAGAGCATATTGGCTTGTATGGGAACCAGTTGCTTTGTACTTTTGCTAATGACTCAACAAGAAAGAAACAAATTCAGAATTAGCTGAAAACATATGAGTCAGGCATAAGGGAGAATTTCCTGCTACCAGGAGTTATCAGTCTAGAAGCGGTCCGAAATCTAGACTTTTGCTAGAGTGGGTTTAAGGTGAGGCTGAATGAGCACCATTTTAATCATCAGCAGCAATATAGCTATGTCAAGGGCCACTTAAATGCCTGATTCCCTATGACCTCATGCCTCACATTCACAAAAGGAAATGAGTGAACAAGCTTCTCTTCTGATAATCTCTTTTTATTTATTCCTTTCTCAGTCCCACTGACCAATATATTCTGCAGGAGAGATAGGCTCATCAAAACATATTTAAATAATAATTATAGTTAACAGTTTAAGCATTTACAATGTGTTCTAAGTACATATGTTAACACCTCTCAGAAATAAGTAGTGTATTTTACAGAGGAAGAAACTGAGGCAAATTAACTTGCCCAAGGTCATACCACAAGTAAGAGGACTTAAGCCCAGTAATCGGGCTCAAGCCTGTGCTTTTAACCTCTGCCACAGTTCCTCAGTGACCTTTTAAAGTATTTTCCCAGATCTAGAATTCTGTGATTTGTTTGCCATTCTACTTGGCAATGTCATCATATTTTTATTTTTCTAATCAAGCCGTTGGTCACTTTACAAATTTGGTTTGTGGATTATTCCCATATTTCATAAATTCAAAAATGTACATTTTTTTCCCACACTTTAACATCTCTGAAATTGGCAAGTCTCATAGTCAATAATCGTGGCATTTTCCCATCAATTTGGGCCAGGTGGTAGCTGTGAAGCAGTTCTCACTGCCTGAGCATGCATGAGCTCACTCATAACTACAATACTGTTGTCATTTTTTTCTTTTTTTAAGAATTTATTTTTTTTCCTTTTTCTCCCCAAAGCCCCCTGGTACACAGTTGTATATTCTTCGTTGTGGGTCCTTCTAGTTGTGGCATGTGGGACGCTGCCTCAGCGTGGTTTGATGAGCAGTGCCATCTCCACGCCCAGGATTCGAACCAACGAAACACTGGGCCGCCTGCAGTGGAGCGCGCGAACTTAACCACTCAGCCACGGGGCCAGCCCCAATACTGTTGTCATTTTAACACTACACTTGAGGTATGTACAGCATTGTTGTCACTACATGTGTTGAGTTTAATTACCTTTAAAATATGTTCAAAATGTTTCACTATGATTTGGTATTGAACTGAAAAATTATCATGCATACTAAAAGAAAAACTGGATACAGAGCAGGAGAGCATATCAAATAAATTTGATATTAAAGAGGCTAATGTGTCATTGGAGGACTAACCAAAATTTTTCATATTCTTGCAAAGGAGTAACTCAGTGCTTCTACAGGCCTAAAGGAAGGAGATCCCTGCAAATACAGGAAGCTGTCTCACATTTGGATACCGAGATGTGCAAAAGCGTTGCCTATTACATGCCAAGCAATTGACTAAAGGCAGGAGAAAATGCCAAATCCCTAAGAACAAATGAAAGAAACAGTAAAGCAACAGAAGGTGGTATGACCTGGTCTGGTCTATAATTAAAGTATTATGTCATAGTTTAATTAGCAGTTTTTTTCCTTCTTAATGCACATAAAATACATTCATCTCATAATCTTTGTGTCTTCAAATTTGAAGAACTACAGTTAATGCCTTAATGCTTAAAGATCAGAAGTCATTTTTTGACAAAAAGCATTATAGGAACAATTCCAAATCAGGTGATATTCTTGGTAGCTAGCAGCTACACTGGGTTACACATTTCTTTTCATTGTTTCTATGAAGTGTAATTTAATGGTTTGAGACTACAGAGGATGCATCTTTTGAAGATGCAGCCATCCTTTCAGACCCTAGAATTCCAGTTAGAACAAAGTTACTGTTCCAGCATAGTACACACCACTCTAATTCTAAAAGAGCACATGCGGATAGAATAAACATTCGAACATAGAGTGCCTCCTCTTCCTTCTATTTGTTTTTCACGGAAATCATGTTAGTGGGGACATGGGAAGCATATCGCTTGTGTGGAGTTAGCCCAGTGATCTGAGAAGTCAAAGAAGGAAGAGGGGATATGCATAGGGGCAACGCTGGCATGGTCTGGAGTAGATGAGGCCAACGCAGATTTCACCAGCAGAATAGAATTTCTAAAAGTCTGATGATTTTTGAAAAGCATTTGTAAGTAAAACTAATATATGTCTTCCTCAAGGGGCCAGAATTTCACCTACCAAGTGAAGTACACCTACCAAGCCAGAATTTCCTGGCAATAGATGAAGAGACTCATAGCCCAGTTGATGACAATTGCCAGCTGTTGACTCTGGGCCTGCTGTTTAGTGCACTGAGCCATATGCTGTCCTCCAAGAGCTTCATCAGCACTTGGGGGATTGTCACAGCAGAAACAAGGAAACTAGAGACATAAAAGGTATACCCCACCTGAGTCTACACAGTCTACTTAAAGTCCCTTAAAACTAACAGACTAAACAGGATCCCTTCTGAGATATTCTTTGGGAAGACCTTGAGGAATGAGAGGGAAGGAAGGTTGAGGAAAGAAGAAAGGAGTATGCCTTGAGCTCAGAAATTCTTAAATGAACATTTCATTTTAAAGCTATGAATCTGACAGCAAATTATATCTATGTTTAATAGCAATTGATTTAGAAGAAAAACTTCAACAGTCCGACATCTTGACAATTCTGGGGTTGTTATAATAAGAACATCAATCTGTGGGTTACTATGGTCACTAACTGAGTAACAAGGAAACTACTCAAAAGTACTCACAATCTTTTGCCAGCTGGCCCATAAAGATAGTGATGTATGACATACAGGCTGGTATTTGCCAACCATCACAGCTATAAATAATGAATGGAATCAACCAAGAAGTAAATAAATCCGAAACGCTACATGGTTGGCTCCAAGTACAGTCATGATTCACATAGTCTTGAAATTATGTTCCTTAAAAACATTTCCTTAAAAAAAAAAACTCTTAAATTTAAAATATCCCAATTAATTGTAGCCATTTAAAAGAAATTCATGTGTAGAGGATTAATGATCTCCTAAGTGGCCGTTAATAATCTGTCAATCTTACAATTTTGTCCAGAAGAACCTCCCAAATATCAAAACCACCCCCATGGGCCAGGCTTGGTTGAGGCTGGGCAACAGGCCTGGGGGCAGTGCGTGCAGCTATGTATCAGTCCTACTCTCTGTGTAATGTCTGATTGCCAACAGCTCTGCTCTTCTTGCCATCTGGTGTTTAAGTACGTGGTTACAAATGGTTGGTATTTTTAATATAAATGAGAATAGAACAAACCTGGAACAAGGTAGTAATCACAAATCTACTAACAGTATTACATGTCTAAGTACATGGCTATTATTTGGATGCTAGAAATGGAAACAAGACTTACCATCACCTGGCTTGGGCGTGGTTCCATCTTCCGTCTCGATTTTGGATACTTCTTCCTTGCTCTCAGCCAAAGGTTCAGGTTCTGACTGTGCAAGGACTCGTTTTTCACAGTCAGCACTAGTCCAAACTTTTTTGGAGGTGTCTTTCTGAGAATCATCTTTCTCCTTTCTGTTTTTATCCTGGGGATAGCTGAGGCTATCTATTTGTAGAATTATGAAAATCAAACAAATAATTTACATATAAATTTAAATAAAGTCATCATTTACTCTAAGCCAAGTCTAAAAAGTAAAGTTTAAAAAAAGTCACAGCTAGGTCTCATAAAAAAGAAACAAAGTCAACAATATTTGCTCATTCTTTGGAAACGTCACTGGGAGTCACTAAATGCCAAGTGCTACTCGAGGCACTGGAGAGGCAGCAAGGGACCAGACAGGTAAGTCTCTGCGCTTCCTGGAGATTCCACACTATGTGGCAGAGATAGAAATAAACGGGTAACAAATAAATAGGGGCTTTTCAGAGAAAGAAAAAAACAGGGTTTTTCTGAGTAAGGAGAAGGGGTGAAGGGAGTAAAAGTGCTTGGAGGATCCCCATTTGAGCTGAGAGCTGTGCATGAATCTGGGAAGCCTGGCCCGGGGGCCTGTATTCTTGGATTAGATTCTAAATGTAACTGGAAGCCATTAGAGGGCTTTAGGCAAAGGAATATAATGATTTAAAATTTTAAGGGTCACTCTGGCTGCTGTGTAGAGATGGACCACAAGGGGCTCTGGTAGGGAGGTTCCTGAGGTCTGAGAGAGAGAATGATGGCTTCCAGTAGGATGGTAGCAATAAAGATAAAGTGGCTAGAATCAAGATATATTTTAGAGGTTATACCAGCAGAACTTGCTGGATCAAGTGTGGGAGGAGAGAGAGGAATCAAGGATGCTTCCTAGGTTTTTAGCATGATGTAGGGAAGATGAGGGAAGAGAAGATTTGAGTGTTAAATGTGGTGGTGGTGAATCAAGAATTCCATTTTGGACATGTTAAGCGTGAGGTACCTATTAGACATCCAGGTGGAGACGTCACATAGGCCACTGGCCATATCCAATCTGGAATTCAAGTGAGAGATAGAAGTCTGGGGATATGAACTGTAAGATGTCAAGTACAAACAACCGGTATTAAGAACAAAGATGACAGAAGTGTTACCTATTGACAAATATTAGTGTTCATTAAATACTATGCCAAATTTTATCTAATGTACTAGAGACTGCATTAGCCACCTTTATGCAACGGTATTTTATGGGAACTAATATTGCTCCTTTAACTTCTCAGATTCTACCATTTCCTCAAAGTGTTATAGGGCAGGCATTGGACAAAAAAAATTTAGATGAATTAGAATTAATTAGAATTTTCAACTTCCGGGGTGCATCCAAATCAAGGTTGGACATAATTTTGCCAAAGTGTAGTGATATTAGTCTAATAATTATTATATTTATATACAGTAATATCACTGTTACTTAGGATATGCATTTCTCTTTAATCAATTCATATCGTTTGTGAATATTGTTTCATATTCACAAAAGGTGTTTTGTTTTCCTTTAGGTTGCTTGAGAATTAATTAAATCATGGGTTTAGACATTTTTATTGTTGCTCTTGGTATCACAAAGAAAAATCAGAACTATAAAACCCTATTAAACTACGATTTCTGTTGCTAAACCGCTCAACTTATATACTTAACGTGAACTGACATTATTTTGCAGTCACGAGATACTTTATTTTTATTGCCTGAAGCAGTTGGAAATTGAATGAGATAATGCAAATTGTGAGAGATATTATATGGAATAAGCTTGTGGTTCCAATTTAGTTCATAGACAACAGGTGTCCACATTTCAAATATAACAACCCAGATGGCAGACTTGTCATTTTGGTAGGAACACCCAGAATTGAAAGAGGAAAGACTCCGCTACTGATTACATTTCCTTTCAGATCAAAAGTAAGACAGAGGGAAGCAAGGCAGGCAGGAAGGAATTGCAGTATCAGAACTTATATCTTAGTGGAGTCTTTGTTAATGTCAATACTCTCAAGAATTCCCAGATGACTGAAAAGTAGATGTGTACAACTATTACAACAGAGAAAATAAAATTATTTCTTCCAGTTTCCAAAAGTGTCAACTTGGCATTTTGAGTTACCATAAAAATGGTCTTTAAAATTGGAAATAAAAGGAATACTAATGATCTTTTTCTTAAGACCACCACAGGTATTAATAATCATTTCAAAAACAAAATAAAAGATGGTGTATCATGCTATAAAAACATACTCTGAAGTATGTTTACGATTTCTACTTTTAAAATAGCATGTTTTGGAAAAGAATAAACTTAAAAACAGATATCAAATTCGTTCTTAAAAGAAGATCTATAGGGGAATATTTATAATTTGTCATGCAAGAATCATGGCACCATGTATATTTTACTAGGCAAAGAAGCTACATTGAATTATTTTGCTATTTAAACAAAAATAACTATAATTTCTTTAAAAACAAGCATTATCTACAGAGGAAAGAAAACAGCAGGTCTATGACTATAAAGCATATTTGCTGCCATAGCAACAGAGCTTCTATTCCTGCCCACTGAATTCATTTCCTGCTGGCATTAATCAGAAATGTCCATTTGTGCCAAATTAATGCCATGTCTCAGACACTCGGGGATATACATTCTTGACAGAACTGGGAGCTTTTCACATTCCACAAGGGGATAAATTCAGTCTTCACTATGTGAAGTTCTTACTCTAGCTTAAAAGCTACAGTCAGTGCCGAGCCACACTAACCTCTGATAACGGCTGTCATCTCTAAAAGCACAGGTCAGTTACCTGAAGACACCACTGCCAGCCCCGCCACGGTCACCCTCATGTACTCACCAGCACTACCTTGAGGATTCTCACACATTTCACAATACGGTAACACTGAGTTATTGATATAGGTGCAGAAACCACACTGCCAGCCCTTTCCAGGGAGGAGTTGGGGGGTTGCCTGGCCTGGAGCTTTGGTTTGCTGGGGCCAGGACAGTTTCTCCTCCAGGGGACTGCCGCGGTCATCGGTGGCGACTGATCGCAATCTTTTAGCTTCAGGTTCAAAATTGCTTTCACAATCAATGGTATCTTTAGGAACTATTTTTCCAGGGTCTGCTGGCATTACAGTATTTTCCTCCTGTGACATCCGTGATTCATCAGAAGAGGTCACCAATTGTCTTTTCTTAGGTTTTGGTGAAAAGAATGATCGAATATCATGCTGTTTTTCTTTTTCAAACTAGGAAAGACAAAGAGTTATCAAATTAAGGAGAATCTAATATGCTCTTTCTAAACGAAACTGCTTAACAAACTATTTTCCTTAACCATATTCCTTTGTCTTTTGACTACTTTGTTGGAAATGAATTCAATTACGCTATGACTCTTGATACATACATATACGCAGGATACCATTAACACATCCATATATTTCCTGTGTCTAACTTTATTTTAGCACTTACAACGTGCCAAGCACTTTACACTTACTAGCACATTTAATCCTCATGCCAGCTCTGTGAGGCAGGTACTATTATTCTTCCCATATTTCAGAGGAGGACTCCAGGTTTAGAGGTTAGGTAACTTGGCTATAGAAGTTATGTCATAAAAATACACTTCATAAACTATCTGCTCTAGATGTATGTCAGGGAAAAGAGGCGATTGTGTGTTTAAATATTTCAAGTCAATCAAGAACCTTGAAAAATGTTTTCATGCCCAAACTATAAATACAATGTCAATAAACAATGTTTTTCATATTAAAATGTTTTCTTGACCAGAGAGCATTTTTCAAATAGCATTAAAGCTATTAATTAGAACAACTTCTTTAACAGACACATTTTAATAATTATCTTGTCTTCAAGAAATATATTTCTCTTTTCTAAGAATAGCTACATCACTATCTCATGTTTTTCATCTTTTCAATATATAAATCTCAGCCTCCTATTAAAGAAAGGAAGATACCTATCTCTATGATCAACTAGCTGGCAGTTAACGTAAATTAAATGAGTTAGTTTTAGAGAAGTCTTGCTGGGGCCTCAATTGGGTACCATGGTGGACACACACTGTGGCACACTGCATTTCCAATGATAGCCACACCAATTCTTATCCTATTTCACATGTTCTTCTCACAATGTGACATTGACACACCTACGTTTAGAGGTGGGGTCTGTGTTCCCCTCCCTTGAAACTGGGTGGACTTGTGTAACCATCTCAATTAACAGAATACAGTGAAAGTGACGCTGTGAGACTTCTGAGGCTTGGTCGTTGAAGGTAACATGGCTTCCACTTGGCTATTGGCACTCTGTCTCTCTCTCTTTACATCTTGGGATGCTCGCCTTGGGAGCCTAGGCATCATGTTGTAGGGAAGCCCAGGCCACTTGGAGAAACTACGCGTGGATATTCAAGTTGGCAACCCCATATAGGCCCCCAGGGTACAGGCAGCATCAATTGCCAGACAGTGAGTAAACAATCCTTCAGGTGTTTCCAGATCCCAGCCTGGAGGTCTTTGAGCAAAGGTCCCAGTCATCATAGGGTAGAGACACATCATCTCCATTATACCCTGGCTCAATCCCTCACTTACAGAAACCATAAGAAATAATATATGACTATTGTTGTTTGAAGACACTAAATTTTGGGGTAATTTGTTATGCAGCAATAGATAACAAAGACAGATACTATAGATAACGATAGCAAAATACTGTATATTGCAAAGAGAGATTTTACATAATAAATCTTATCTGCACTTCTTAGTGGTGCTGCATAAGAAAGATAGATTTAGCAAATTCATAAAGACAGAAGAATCAGTGGGAGCTATGGAAAGGAAAATGGGGAGTTATTGCTAAATGGTTACAGAGTCTCTGTTTGGGGTAATGAAAAAGTTGAAAATAGTGGTGATGGTTGCATAACATTGTGAATTTAGTATTAAGTGGCATCACTATTGAAGTACACACTTAAAAATGGTTAAAATGATGAATTTTATAATTATACATATATATATATATATATAATCATAAATGTAAAAATTCCAAAAAAAGCAAAGGAGAAGGAAGGAAGATTTAGGTTGTTCCCATATTGGCAAAATTAAAACATATATTATAGGAAAAGAGCTCCCTCCCGTCATAATGTTCAACTTTTATTTTGTACGACTGTTATTTATATATTCTCATATACTATAAAAAAAGTCATCTAATTAGTTGTGGAAATTACAGAATCTAGGTAAAAATATAAAGAATGAAATCATTAACCATGAGATAAGATTTTTAAAACAATGCACAAGAGAAATTCTAACAAAAGGATGGAGAAAAGCAGAGAGATTAGCAGACGGATGGAGTTTAGTGGTAAAAAAAGTAACAGAAACAAAGATAAACATTTAAAGAAAATGTTCTATTTCATATAATAGGACTGCAAAGAGGGCTTGCAGGACTTTGAAAATACTAGCAAATGTTCAGCAAATTCTATGAACAAATTCTATCAGCTATTTCTAGTTAAACCATGGTGTTTTTACATGGAGGTCAATTTTCTGAGTCCTTGCATGTCTAGAAACGAGCCAATTTTGCCCTAACCCTTAGTCAGCAGTTTCATCGGGCATACAATTCTCCTTAAATCTTTAGACATTGCTCTATTTCTTCCCACATTTGATGATATTAACAGTGTTCCTTCATAAGTTGCAAACTTTTTCTTCATTTTAGAGGCTTTCAGGATTTTCTTTTTATTCCTGGTGTTCTAAATTTTCACCATGACCTATATTTATATATCTATATCTATATGCCTTCTACTTAGCACCCAGGATACCTTAATTTTGAATTGTTTTGATTATCTTTAGCTTTTGGAAATTTCTAGTTTCTTCCTCTTCATTTTCTTTTTTTCTGGAATTCCTGTTTGCAGAACATTAGACTGAGACATTTATATCCTATCTTTTATTCCCATATTTTCCTTCTCTTTGTCTTTTTACCCTCTAAACTCTTGGAGTTTTTCTCTATTTTTATCTTTCAATCAAGAATTATTTTGTTTTGGCAGTCATATTTTTAACATCTAAAAGTTCCTTCTTATTCCATTTCTTTTTCGTAGTATTCTGACTTTATATTTGCAATAAAATCTCAAATCTGACGCTACTAATCTGAGTTTTTAAAAACTTATCTTTAGCATCAATTTATGTATTAGTTTATGTTTGTTCACCGCTTTCATGCTACAGATCTTCTTCTGAAATGGCCAAGGACCTTGGTCATCCCTTCATATATAAGAATGAAGGGATGGGAGGGTTGCCTGGGAACTCAGGACACATGGGGCTTATCACCAAGAAGATCTGATAGGATAGACTGACTGAATGTGAGGGGTGAGGAAGATGGATGGGCCCAGAGTGATCCTCAAAATCCCAAATTTCTGACTTGTACCATTGTAGGGATGATATTTTCAGTTACTGTAACAGGGAATATGGGAAGATAAATGGGCTCATTAGAAGGCAAAAAGAGAAGAAATAAGAAAATCAGTTCACTCTTAGACATGTATGAGGGCTGGTGGGTCCCGAGTGGAGAGTTCCAGGAAGCAGGTCTGGAATTCTAGAGAAAGAGAGAACTGGATTCACACATCCAGGACCCCTGACATATAGAGGTGGTTACAATCAGAGGAGCGAATGTCATGATACGGGGGGGAGGAGGAAGTAAGAAAAGGTGAAAGTCAAGGACAGAAAGGAGGGGAACAACATTTAAGGGTGGAATGAGGAAGAGATACCAAGGAAGGAAACACAAAAGGAACACTAAGAAAGGGAGAAAAATCAGGAGAGTCGTGGCTTTAGTGGCTGTGTGTTTTGGGTTCCCATTCAATACATGGGGTGCTCACTGGGCACCTTCAATCAAAAAAACTCACGTCCGTCAGTTCTGGGAAATTTTCTTCTATTTTTTTCCTTCCTCTGTCTTCTCTTTCTGGAATTCTACTAAGCAAAAAGCTTCTGAACTGATCATTTCATTTTCTTCACTTTTTCTATCTCTATTTGTTCTACTTTCTGTGTGATTTCCTCATTATCTTCCTTTCTATCCTTGTTGAATTATTATTTTCTGATATTACAGTTCAATTTCTAAGGGCTTTTCCTTGTTCTGCTTTCATGGGTGCAATATTTTCTTTTATTTCTCTGTATATATTAATGGTAGTAGCTTGTTTTTTTTTAAAGTTTTCTTCACCTCGTTGCATTGTCTCTGCTTCTTTTGTATCCCTTTCTTGGCTTACATGCTTGTTTTGCTCTCTGCTTGCCACATGAAAGGCTTTCCTCCATGCCTGGTGGCCTTTGCTGTCCGTTCATATTTAAGAACAAGACACTAAAACGCTATTGGAAGTTCTATGAGGGGGACTTCACTGAAGGTCATCAGTGACTGTCAGGAGACCTGTTTCAGTCGCCATAGTCAATTCTTGGTCCAGTCAATTTCTCCAGAAAGGAGTCTCCAGTCTCCTGCCTGAAGGATACAATGCTGACTACCAGTGACCTGGGACCCAAGGATTTCACCACTAACTAAAGAGTCTTTCACTTAAGACACTTGCTTTCAACTTACTGTCTTACTCCTTTCCCTCAGCTGGCTCTCTTCCTAGATATACTTTAAAGACATTTTTAGAAGGAGCAAATAAAACAGCTAAATAAATAAAATATAAGAAATACACATATAAAATACAAAATAAATATAATATACAATAACAGGCCATCATCACTTAGACTAAATAATGTTTAAATAATATTAGAATCTTTTGTCCCATTCTACATTTTAAAGAATTTGTTTCTTTAAAAACATGTTAATCTCTCCATCTGACCACCAAAAACTAAAACACAACAAAATTATTTCAGATTTGTTTATAAAAAAAGCAACTGTCCTAACAATACAAAAAAACACTAAGACATCTTTCCAAAAAGAATTCTCAGAGCCTTAAAATATCAGCTTTACAGTTGATCTCTTTAATTAAGCTATTTAATTAAGCTATTTTTAAAAGAAGTTCTTTTACTTTTTAAGCATTGACTAATTTTGGAAATTAGTGTCTGAGACGTTCTCATTATGTGCCAGAGGCAGGTTGAGAGTAAAGGCTAGCAGTGACTGACAGTAATCAGAAATTGATGCATACCTCTGCCACCATGAGGATTTACTTACAGTGCATGGGAGTAATCAATATAGGTGCTATTTTGAAACCACATCTGCTTGGGTAATCATAAAATGAGACTCGAGCAAGCAAAACCCAGAAAAGGAGTGGGTGTGTGAAAAGGGAATTATTTTATATAATTTTGAGAACCAAAGGATACACACAGAGTATAATTTTAGAAAAAGGAGAGGGCAAGATTAACCAGTAGCAATGACTTTAGCTAAAGTTAGGATGGCTAAATTGGACAATGATGAATGTGGTTACAGGTAGTGAACCTTCCAAGTTGGTGCCCTGGCCGCAGGGGTGCCAGAAGCTGTAAGGCCTAACAGGAATAAAGACTTCCTCTGAGATAATCAGTTAGAAACCTGATCCATACTATCGGTTATGTTTTCTGATTGTAGCCTCTAAGCGATCAGGCAGGAAGTTGGTTGATAGGTTTCTCTGACACTTAGCTGCTGTGACTGATAGAAAAACAGGTGAGAAAACCTCTTTGACACATCCTAATGGTAATTATAGGTGTCGGATGGGGAGAGAGAAGGGTTACAGGTTTACTGAACACGAGTGCTTAAGCTGGGATCCGTGGGCCTCTCACAAGACCTTGGATGGCCTTCAATGAGCCTGAGAAATCCCTGAAATTATCTATAAAATGTTGTCTGGATTGTATGTGCATTTCTGGGGAGCAATTCTTGACTCTCTCTATAGTCTCAAAGGTATTCAGGACCCAACAAAGGTTAAGAGCCACTGGATTAGAATCAAACGTCTGAAGATGCACATGTGGTTTGATAGCTCCATTTCTTTCCTGAATTTTCTACAGAAGAGAGAGTGAGGGTTCATGTGTGAATGTACACGTGTAGACATATGTAAACTAGCTCTTTTTTATATTTGATTTTTTTTTTTTGAGGAAGATGAGCCCTGAGCTAACATCTGCTGCCAATCCTCCTCTTTTTGCTGAGGAAGACTGGCCCTGAGCTAACATCCGTGCCCATCTTCCTCTGCTTTATATGCGGGACGCCTGCCACAGCATGGCTTGACAAGCAGTGCATAGGTCCGCACCCAGGATCCGAACCAGTGGACCCCGGGCCTCTGAAGCAGAACACATGAATTCAACTGCTGCGCCACTGGGCCAGCCCCCTAGCTCCTTTTAAGGGGAAACAAATACATAAATTCTCTGAAATACTTAATAAGAATCCCTCAGCTTCTGTCAAGTAATAACTTCAAAACCTGAAAAATACCAAAACAGAGTAACTTCTACTCAGGCATGAAACATATTCACTTAGCTCCTTTGTCTGTTACTGTAACTGGACTCTGAACTGCTTCCCATAAGACAGCAAATGACATGGGAATGCTCACACAGTCAAACAGAGAGAAACTATTGATGAGGTGAGTAGAAGAAAGTGCATGGATTGTAACGGCTAGGGAATTACTGTGCTGGCAGGACTCAAAGGCACAATGTCACGTAGCTCAGCTTAAAACTAAACACACTATCCTTGATGCTTTGAGACAGTGCCATATCATCATGAGCTCCTTATGGAGATTCCAGCAGGTATTTGGGACATGTCTGGTTAATAAAAGAAGGAAGTGACCTTGAATGAGAGCTGTAGACACAGATACTAAATGTGAATGCAAAATTCCTATATCTGTCAGATGCTTCTAATTAATTTCCGTTTTGTCTTTTTTTTATTAAATTAGTTTTTTACAAAGTGAATATGGATCCACTGATTAAAGCATCTGAAAAAAAGGCAGTAGGAAATAATTGTAAACAAAATGCTCCCCAAATAAACACGTTTTCTAAAAGTATTAGATTATCAGTAACATGACTCCTTGCAGGAGCAAGCTTTATCAGTGTCGCCAAAATAGACCAGAATCCTCTAATTACAACAGCATACTGATAGTCAAACACTCAGCACCCATACCATCCTGGCAGTTCCACATTTGAAAAATTACCAACTTTATTAATGTTATCAGCATTTCTCAGTGGTAAAGAAAGGCAGCAATACAGAAAGACAAAATATTTTTATGGCCTAGGAAAGCTTTGTTACTTAATAGCAAGATTAAGCTAAAAAGTCTTTTGTGTTTTGTAACTACATTCTTGCACTTAGAAGAGACATTATAGTAACAAATTACAGAAAATGTCCTAACTCATCATTACTATTTGTCCTTGTAAAGAAATAACTATATTAAGTGACCTTTGTAATGTGTAATAAACAAGAAACTTAAATGTAGGTGTTTCTAAAAAAGGAGGAGCAATCTAAGTTTGCAGTAATTTTTATCACAAGGCTTAGGGAAATAGTTAAGTCAACAGACCCATGTCATAAGTGATGTGGAAAATAGAAGAACATATTCCTCTCTGCAGTTATATACTTAACACTCAGTTATTATGTTCCTGTCTTTTGTTCAATATTGTTTTTGAAAAACAAAAGAAAAAATATTGTTTTTGCCGAGAAGTGCTGGGAATAAAAACTGAAAAATGCTTAAGGTGGCAAAATGCATGTTTTTATCTGAAAGGTTCAGGGACCTAATATATTTGCTCTGCTTTGCACCAGGGTAAACCACTGCTCTTTACAGACAAATCCCCTGGCCATGACGATAGGATTAAAAGTCAGTTATTACAACTGAAGGAGAGGAAAAGGAAATCTAGTAAAACTCATAAAAACAATAAAGCACTTCAGAGCCTGGTGCGGCTCCAGAGCAGCACACACCACCACCAAAAGCACTGAGGACGGGTTTAACAGGCTTTGATCAAAGGGCAGCTCTGGTAGGAACCATGACTGCCTCATGTCATTCATCTCCCGTTCCTAAAAGAATTAACAAATCCGCTGTGTTACAAATGGGTGATTGGGACATCTTGCTTGTCTGCTGAATGGCAGACGATTAATGACTGGAACTGGAACTAAAAGCCTTCACTAAAATTTGTAAACAAGCCAGAGGATAGAGAGTCACAAAAGTAGGGTTTTAATTATCTAACTAAAAAAAAGATGAATTTAAATTCTCCTAAAAAAGAAATGACTGACTGAATTTTCAGATTTTGCAAAATGTCCATTCCTATGTAGTTAAATAAAATTTTGGCAATGATCCACTCTTAGGCACAAGTTTTTTTCTGTGGGCATAGAGAAAATAAAACACTCTGATTAAAAAAACAAAGTGGTAAAAAAAAGAAAAAATGTTATCACTTTTTTTTAAAGATGACATCAAATGCAGTGCAGGCAAATGTTTTTGGGAATGGCTATCTCTTCCAACAAGGACAATTAGAACTTAAAACCAAAATATTATATAATATAATGGACAGATCACTAGAATGTGACTCAGAGGGGTAAGTTAATCAGTACCCACGTGCCATAATCTCTCTTTTAAGGCCTGGTGTCCAAATGCCTCACGGACATCAGCTGAGTGGTTCAGAGGCTCCTCAACCTCAAGAGGTCCTGAATGGACCCTTCATGCTGTCCATCAGCCGGCTCCTCTCCTACCATCACAATCTCTCAGCTCCCCACTCCTTACCAAATTAACCACGAAGCCCTCTGCTCTGGATTCTCCAGTTTTAGAGTAAACTGGATCACTTCCAAACACTTCATTTTGTCCTCCCCTACCTACCTCTGGTTCTGGCAACTCCCTTAAATGCTTGCTTCAAACTCCCCTCCCCTTTCTGCACTTGCTGCTATCAGACAGGGTTCCATCCAGGCCACACTCTGTTGATTCTACCTCTGAAATGTCTGGAATTTTTATTTTCCTCTTCATTACCACTACCACTGTTAGGAGTTCGTGGAGTCCGTCTGGGAATCCTTGACAAACGAGCCTTCTCTATAGTAATAGCCTTATGAATAAAAAGGAACGGACTTTATTAGTAGACCTGTAAGTGCCTGACAGCACCAAAGTAAAATTTTGGTAAAAGGTGTACTGAAGAAGCTGGCTAAAACCCAAACCCACAATGGGACTTCTGACTTCTCACCCCAAATCCAGCAGCAGAGGAGACCATAGGGCCTTCCAGGCGAGGCACATCTGCTCTACTTACAGGGGAGACACAAGTGCGAGAGGCACGCCTCTGCAGAGTACAGTAACCCACTAGCCCTGAACTGCAGCCCACCCAAGTTCTCATGCTCTGAAAAATCAGGTTAACAACTCCTCCTCCAGGGGCAGGCGGAGAAAGCCCTGAGAGGGAGTGGAGAGACGGGAAACCCCTTCACCATAGACTGAAACGGGATGGGAGGGAGGGCAGAAGTAATCCACTCCCTAAATACCACTGCCTCTAAGAACCTCTGTCTCTCCTCCTCCCCTTCATTTCCCACACTGCCACCAGGATTATCTTCTATAACCAGAAATCTGATCACGTCACTCATCTCCTTAAAAGCCTCTCATGACACTGCACTACTTCCAAGATAAAGTCCAACTTCTCGGCGTGGCATGCGTGGGCTCCTCTCCATCTGACGGATGCCAAAGTTTCAGCTTTCTTCTCCTTTGACTCACTCCTCGTGTGCCCTATGCTCACACATTCACATGGAATTCCCATTCTCAGCACAACGGATATCTGCTCATGACTGTGCTTTGGGGAATGTTCTTGGTGTCCCTGCTGGCTGAACCAGGACCTGCTCCCTTTGAACTCATCCTTCAAAATCCAGCTCAGAGTTTCCTATGGAAATTTCCCACGTGCCCCAGGTAGTTATTTATTCTGTCCTGTGCTCCCAGAGCCTGGTTTACATATCTCTATTTTCACATTTATTATGTTGCATTAAAATGACTTGCTCACAGTTGTCTCTCCCAAATTAAGAGTAAGCTCCAAGGGAAAGTTAGCTGTTTTCTTTATCTTTGCACCTAGCATATAGTCTTCTATAAATAACAGCTTTATTGTGATATAATCTATTTATATGCCATAAAATTCACTCTTTTTAAGTGTCCACTTTAGTGATTTTTAGTATTTTCAGAATTATGCAACCACTAGCACCATTTAATAAAATATTTTCATCACCCTCAAAAAAGAAACCCTGGGGGGCCAGCCCGGTGGCACAGTGGTTAAGTTCACACGTTCTGCTTTGGTGGCTGGGGGTTTGCTGGTTCGGATCCCATGTGTGGACATGGCACTGCTTGGCAATTCATGCTGTGGTAGGCGTCCCACATATAAAGTAGAGGAAGATGGGCCGGGATGTTAGCTCAGGGCTAGTCTTCCTCAGCAAAAAGAGGGGGATTGGCAGTGGATGTTAGCTCAGGGCTAATCTTCCTCAAAAAGAAAACCCTGTACCAATTAAGCAGTCACTTTCCATGTCTCCTTCCATCAAACCCCTAGCAACCACAAATCTACTTTATTTCTCTACAGATTTGCTGATTCTGGCCAATTCATATAAACAGAACCAGACAACATGTGGCCTTTTGTGGGCTTCTTTCACTTAGTGTAATGTTTCCAGAGTTCATTTATGTTGTAGCATATATCAGTACTTCATTCCTTTTTATGGCCAAATAATATTCCACTGTATGAATATACTACTTTTGTTTATCCGTTCATCAACTAATGGACATCCGGACTGGGCTAACTTTTTGGCTATTATGAATCATGCTGCTATGACATTTATGTACAAGTTTCTGTGTGGATATATGTTTTCAATTCCCTTGGAAGTGGAATTGCTGGGTCACAGGGTAACACCGTGTTTAACATTTTAAGGAACTGCCAGACTGTTTTTCAAAATGGCTGTACCATTTTACTTTTCTACCAGCAAGGTATGAATGTTCCAGTTTCTCTACAACTTTGCCAAAATTTGTTGCCTGTAATTTTAGTCATCCTAGTGGGTGTGAAGTGATATCTCACTGTGGTTTTGATTTGCCTTCTATATAATCTTACTAAATGTTTATATAATGAATGATCTCTGAATGCCCTGTATGTAGTACACATTCCATAAACATTGGCTAAACCAAACTGAAGTGTTTCAATGTTCTCTATTCACTCCACCAATAATCGAGGGTCTACAGTGTGCTAACTCTAATGCATCTAGTATATTTCAGCCAGGTTATGAAGGCGACTTTGGAGCAGAAAGACCTGGGTTCAAATCCTAACCCTGCCACTTACTGGTCATATGAACTTGGGTAGATTATTTAACCTTTCTGAGCTTTAGTGAGAAATGGTAACAGTATCTGCCTCATGGTGTAGCTGTGAAGGTTAAATAAGATCACGAGTGTTAAAGGCTTAGCACAGTCGCTACATGGAACCACCATTCATATATTTTAATTATTATTACTGAGTGAATTGAAATCATAAAGGTAAATAAGACAAATGTCTAATAATAATACTTTGTGACATAAGATATTTATATATCTCTGTCTATAACAATGAGGCTACCCTCTTGTCCTCATTAGGCTATTATGCAGACTAATTATATAACATTTGCAGAGTGGTTTGAATTCTAAAATATATATTAAATAAATATTCTAATTTAAAATGCATTAGTTTCAAGTTCCAGTGCTTTAGCGTATTCAGAAACAAGAGATTTTGGACAAGAGAGATTTAGACTTCGTCAATACCACAGCTCTGGGGGTCAACTTTCCTTTTGCTACCATTTTTTCAACCAGACAATACATAGGAAACAAGGTTATTTTTTATATGTATGAGACAATTTCTTATTTGTACTTCTTAGCCCACAATAAAACAAACATTTCATACAATGTTGGCATTTAATAAAAAATGCAGTTTGTTTCTGAATTTTGAGGGCATATTTTAAAATTTTATAGTTGTGCTGAAGAGTTCTCCTTCCCAACTCCATATAATTTTTTTGCAGCAGACCAGCAACCATCCTATATATTTTTAATGCAAATGTGGGTGTTTGAAATGTAAATTTGCTTTGAGTAAAGCATGATCTAGAAGGCCTTGAGGACAACAGACCAGGGGACTTGAGGATGGTTATGATAGAGAAAAGGCAGGCGTGTGAGCCAGGACAAAGACGCAAGGCCTGAGGCAGGGTAAGGAAAGTTAGGCAACCAAGGAGAGGCTCATGAGGAGAAAGGAAAACTGAGAGATATTGAACTAAGAGCCCACAAAAGGAAAACAACTGGTAAGGGAAAGCAGAGACCGCGTGTGGCTGAATTTGGGAACTATCTGGAGATGTGTTCCAAAATGGAAAGAAACTACTCTCTGAAGTAACAAAATGGAAGCAGCTCTGACTTACTGAGATCTGAAGGAGAGGGATCAAGCAGACAGAAGACTTGTCCTAAGCAGGAGTTGGATTTGTGACCCCTACTAAATTAGCCCTTTCTGTTGCTCACGTGTGAATCACTTCCGCACCAAGTTTCTCCTCAGATACTTTATAGTATATATGTATACAGTGGGAGAAAGGGACCTCAGAAGCCATTTAGTGATCCAGGGACTCAAATGGCTGGATAAATGATCCTGCTGATTATCCATTAAGGGCCAGAAGAGGATGGGAAAAGACCCTGAAAAGGATACGGGAAGGGCCCAAGTTTTCCACAGCTACAGCCAAAGGAAGGAATACCCCTCAGATGACGGCAGCAAAAATGAAAATCAGACAGAGGGGGAGGCTTCCTGTTTCAATATTCCACTCAGTCTATTTTATTCAAAAACAGCATTTAATTACTTAGAAATGACAACATAGACTAATATAGTCCATACCCTTCCCTCCTTCCATCTGGAGATGACCTACTTTATCATTCAGTGGAAGCCAATGTAGGAAAATCAAAACACCTCAAAACCGAAAGAGTACTTAGAAGTCATGCACATTCAGACAGAGAAGAAAAGGAGAAGCTTGAGGAACTGGATCACATCTGAGACAGTGACCCTGGAGGAAGACTCCAAGACAGGACTGGCTGCTGAAGGGACAGCCAAGTGGGCCGTGCAAGGGTACCTTTCCTTGTGGTGGAATTACTCCTTTTCATTTGAGTCGGACTTCCATCTGAGTTTCGTCTGGGTTAATAAATAATTTCTTTAAAAAAATGTAAGTATATCTAGGACGGGTAGAGAATTGCGACTCATACATTTTTGTTGATTAATTCCATGCAGGATGTTAGTCAAATATTTAACAACAGCTATAGCAGGGGCATTAACTAAGTGTTGGGTTGAAGCAAAGAACTAGAGGCCCCATGCTGTGCCGGATCATGGGGAGGTCCGGGGGGCCCTCTGGTGGGGTGAGGGAGCACAATGAAGGGATTGAAGAAGTGGCTATTAACCAACATTAACAAAATATTTACTATTTTAACAACCAGTACACTTATACCTATATATACTGGTAGAGTATCAGTCCTGGTTCCATGTATTTTTTTATTCTAATAGTTAGCTGAATTATGTTACTGAAAGAGAATTCTGATTAAGAGAGGAGGGAAATAAAAGATAATGCCATTCTGAAGGGCAAGAATACCAGGGGAGAAAGAAGGCAGGAGATACCAAAACTAGTACAAAAATTTTGTCCAGGAAAATTTTCACTCATTCTTCTCCTCCTCTTCTTCCTAACCACAGGTCTCCCTGCCCCAGGGCCCATAATCATACTAATATTAGGCTAGGTCAATTCACTGAAAACCAATTTGCCAAATTTACCAAACTTCTTGGTTTTATAAAAGTCATTTATAGATTTCCCAGAATTTTTTTGTTGTTGAGGAAGATTAGCCCTGAGCTAACATTTGCCACCAATCCTCCTCTTTTTGCTGAAGAAGATCAGCCCTGAGCTAACATCTGTGCCCATCTTCCTCCACTTTGTATGTGGGATGTCTGCCACAGCATGGCTTGAGGAGCCATGCATAGGTCCATGCCCAGGATCCGAATTGGCGAACCCCGGGCTGCCAAAGCGGAGTTCTTGAACCTAACCACTGTGCCACCAAGCCAGCCCCAAGTCCATAGCATTTTGAATGTGATGGATTGGCAGGGTTCAGAAGACTGCGGGGAGCTAGGGATCCAGGGTGCTGGGGCCTCCAGACTCTCTTCCTGCCCTCAGCTTATCCTCTCTTTGCTGTTCAGGCCTGGTCTCTGCTCCTTGGTCTCCTCCTCTTTGAGCCTCTCAGGCTCCCCTTCTCCAGGGAGAAGATGGGCTGGGCTGAGTCATGTGCTGACTAACACACATAATTCATGGTTCTTCCGGCTGTGGAAGGTCCCTTTTCTTTGCCCCAGCTCTAACCTCCAGCTTCAGCAGCAGGGCAACAGGACAGATAAAATGAACATTCCTTAAAATGCTGACACTAGAGAAATATTCACAAGCTGTCAAAAACCATCCAATTAGAACTGTTAGAAACTTTTTAAACAAGTTTTTGATGACAAAGGGCAAATTTGGTTAACTAGCAAAGTTTAATCGACAAAATTGGAAGTATCCTGGAAATGCTAAATGTAGAAAAACTTTTCTTAAAGGCTTTAAGAAAGAATAAGAAAGAAATCAGTATAAATAGTAAAATTCCCATAGGAAATGCTGAAATTTTGGCAACATTCAGAAGAAAAATATGTTCATTGGTAGACTAAATTTCCTTAGAACATTTCAACAAATTGAACATTTCTTAAAATGCATGAAGCTAGGGGCCAACCTAGTGGCACAGTGGTTACATTCATCCACCCCACTTCAGGGACCCAGGGTTTGAGGGTTCGGATCCCAGGCATGGACCTAGCACCACCACTCGTCAAGCCACGCTGTGGGGGTATCCCACATAAAATAGAGGAAGATTGGCACCGATGTTAGCTCAGCAACAACCTTCCTCAAGCAAAAGGAGGAAGATTGGCAACAGATATTACTCAGAGCCAATGTTCCTCACACACACAAAAAATACATGAAGCTGGAGGATGTAAAGACAAAGTGGTGAGTGGCATGCCCACCTAAAGTAATTCAAAGTACATTTCACATGCTGGCCAAAAAACAAATAAATACAAACAAAGTAACAAATCAAAACAAACAAATGGTCCTTTACATTATAAGATTCCAATTTATATAAAACATCCTATGTATAAAGACATGCATTGAAAAATCTGTGCAAGGTAACACTAAACTGTGAAAGATAACACCTAACTCAGGAAAGTAAGATTTGTTAAGGATAATTGGGCAATTACTTTTAACTTTGTAAACAGATAGATATTGGTGTTCAGATGCATTTTTTTAATAGCTTTATTATATTTATATTTTTTCTTTTTTTTTTGCAGAGAAAGATTCGCCCTGAGCTAACATCTGTTGCCAATCTTCTTTTTTTTTTCCTCCCCAAAGCCCCAGTACATAGTTGCATATTCTAGGTGTAAGTTGTTCTAGCTCTTCTATGTGAGCCACCACCACAGCAAGGCTACTGACAGATGAACAGTGTGGTTCCAGGACTGGGAAATGAACCTGGGCTGCTAAGGCAGTGAGAGTGCTGAACTTTAACCACTAGACCATCAGGGCTGCTCCAGATGCACCTTTAAAACAATAAACATGTATATATACGGGAAGATATGTTTCAAATTCTCAATTCTTATCCTAGAAATGAACTCAAACATAGTTCAATATGGAATCTTAGAGAAAGAACAGCCACAAATCATAGTTTTAGTTATATATATTTTAAATACCTAGGATATCTATTGATTTGTTTATAGACCAAAATATAATATAATAAACACTACTTAAAGGAAAGCAGTTTTTTTAAATAAAAATGTCTTAGATATAATCCTTCTATTTTTTCAGTAATATTTGACAGAATGACATTCTAGTATCCTAAAAAAAAATATGTACTAGCCCTGCAAATTAGATAGATAAAAAATTTAATAAGATTCCACATAAAAATATTCTGTTTTCATGGAACAATAAAATTTTAATTTTGCATTATGAGAAACATGTGCAGACTTCAATTTTATGCCTATAATTTCTGATTTCTTAAAATTAAACTCCTCATAACTCTCATGCCATATAGCCCCAAAAGAGCTAGGAAAAAGCAGATAGTCTGAATGGCTATAAGCTTCTCACATATATTTTTTCTTATTCTGTTAAATATGGCCTCCAAATAGCATCTGTTATTGTACAGAGAATATAACACCCACATACTCACCATTCAAAATTTACAAATACTAATATTGTAACATTTACTTCTGCTCCTTTTTTAAAATAAAAGAAATGAAACATTTCTGATGAAGTTGCGATCACATTTTTACTCTTCTCCAGATATAATATATATTCTTCCAACTTGTATGTTTTATTACATACACATGTACTCATAAATACATAATATTATTTGTGTGTATGTATGTGTATGTGCTAAGCATTTTTAAAATAACACGTTTTTGAAATCTGGTCATGTAGATACACATAAATCTAACTCCTTTATGTTAACTTCTAAACAGCATCTTATGACAGTTTATGTAGCCATTCTCCTACTGTTGGGCATTTTGGTTGTTTCCAATTTTTTGCTCTCCAAAAAATGATTCAATAAACATCTTTGTGCATGTATCCTTACACACATGTGTGAGAATATACTCCTAGCAATGGGATTCCTAGCAATGGGAATATATTCCTAGCATTTCCAACTTTACCTATTGCCTAATAGCTATTGCCTAATTGTTCTCCCAAGTAGTTACAACAATTTATTCTCCCACCAAGCAGTATATGAGAGTTCAGCATATGAAATGTTCCTGGCATTTTTGGTATGTCAAATGTTTTCACTGTTGCCAGTCCAAGGCAGTGAAGTAGTAACTGATCTTGTTTTAATTTCTTTTGCTTAACACATATACACATAAGTATATTTATTTTTTTAAAAAAGAAAACATAGGAAGGATTAAACCTGAAACTAATAAAAATGATTACTTATAGGGGACAGATAGAAAAATAAGGAAGAGATAAATAAGAAATTATCTATATAATTCTAATAACAGAATTATCTCTGGGTATACCTTTTTATATAGTTTTGACTTATTTATTTTTTTTTTTTTAAAGATTTTATTTTTTCCTTTTTCTCCCCAAAGCCCCCCGGTACATAGCTGTATATTCTTTGTTGTGGGTCCTTCTAGTTGTGGCATGTGGGACGTCGCCTCAGCGTGGCTTGATGAGCAGTGCCATGTCCGCGTCCAGGATCCGAACCAACGAAACACTGGCCCGCCTGCAGCGGAGCGTGCGAACCTAACCGCTCGGCCACGGGGCCAGCCCATATATATAGTTTTGACTTTTAAACTATTTAAATGTTTTAAACATTCAAAAAAATGTAAAACCTTCAATTAAATACACACAGAAACAAATGAACCTAAATGCCTGTCAAATTAATAAGATAAACACATAGAAAAAAAGAACTAATTCAAATAACTTCTGAACAGAAAACCATGACTAATATACCTTTAGTGGAATGTATTTAGAACTGCTAAGTAATCTTGACTTTTACTTAGTTGTTGGTAGTGGTATTAGCATAATAATTTTAAAATTATTTTGCACGTATGGAAGGATAGAGCAAATGAGTAAATATGTTGATGTTGTTAGGAACCAGAGTCTCACTGATGGATAAGGGAAATATAAATACTTATATTTGTATTGATATATGGAGAAAGTGAAGAAGAACTTGGTGATACTGGATCTGAACTGGAAAGAATAGTATGAACTTATGATTTAAAAATGCATACATATAGGTACATTCATATCTACCCATCTATGCAAAAGTGTAGGTACGTGTATGTATACGGCTCTGTATGTTGAAAATAGCCCAGAAGGAATGACATCCCAGAGCAATAAAAAAATCCTGATTTCTAAATATCATTCTCCAACAAAGGAAATCAGGGCTCCTTAAAGAAATGTCCAGTTCCAGATCTGGAACAAAGGAAAAGTAAGGTATATCTGGAATATATTGTCTGTCAGAAAGCAAGAAAGCACTCAGAGAATTATAGAGACAAAAAAAAAAAAAAAAAAAAGAGTGGGAGAGCCAGTTTCAAGGAGCTTCAACTAGCCAGAGCTTTAAAAAAAAAAAAGGTGAAAGATTACAACACATTAAATAATAATAGAAGCTCCAGATTCATAGTGATATTTTTTAAATGAGAAATATAGTTTTTCTTTACAGAAAAATGCCAGCCAATAAATACAGACGCAATGATGGATCTTATTTTGATGAGGCAGCTACTTTTCACGTTTATTGGCTATTCAGGGCTCCTCAGATGCTCACACTGTTTGCCTATTTTTCTGTTGGCTTGTTTGTGTTTTACTAATTGAATTGTATACATTCTTTATATACTTTGGGTATTGTAATGTAAATATCTTTACTGAGTCTGTGACTTATTTATGTTAAATTTTGTAGCAAATTTAATACTTACATCTTTCTCTACCCTTAGAGTCATAAAGATAGTCTCTCATCTTTTCTTCTGAAGGCTGGATTCTATTTAGCTTGTCTTTCTAAGGAGCTGAACAGTGAGCACTAATACATAACTGTTGGAAGATACAAGCCACGGTTGCATCCTCCTTCTATCAATGTTATCTTTTGGTTCTAAGAGGTTTTCCAGCTTTATGTGGAGCTTCCTTTCAATAGCATAAATAATGGAAAATTGCTGTTTAAAACAATATACGATAAAGTTATAGTTTCAGGATATTAAAAAAAAAGAAAAGAATATGTGATACAATCTTACATGAGTGAACAAAATTTCACTCCTGAGCTCTTGAGAACTTTCATTTGGAGTCCAAGCTTCAGCAAACTGCAGGAAATCCCATTTTTCCTTATCACCTTCCTCAGCCTGAAGTTGCTCCTTCCTACCATTCAATGTGCTCCCCGTAACCTGAGCCTGTAAGATGGAAAAGCATATGAATTTTATAACAGTTCACCTCGTAGCTGACATTTAATAAGCAGTATCTTGATTTTGCTCTTAAATCACTAACCCACTAAAGAAAATCTTATTGTTTCAATGTGTAAGTAATATGTGTAATTATTACTTTAGCAATACAATTATTTAGTATATATGTATATATTACTTTAGTAATATAATTATTCAAAATTACAACCAAATTCCCAAGTCAATAATTCCTATTCTTAATGAGAAAAAGGTCTAGCCAGAAAAATGAGGCTATTTGCTTTTCTCATAAAAACTTTTATTCTAATATTTATAAACTTGGAAACTAAACCTACAAATGGCTGGCCATTTTGAATATCTATACTCAGAGCTTGGAAAATATCCTCTAAGCCTTAGTCAAGTCCTTTCTATAAACATTCCTCAAGGCTGGGGAGAAGAAGAGACAGCTGAGTGGACAGACCTTGCAAAGTCCCTCCTACCTTTTCTAGAGTCTTGGTACTGGCTGTCCTCTGTCCAAAAGTAGCTCAGAATGTAAAAATTCTTCTGAGAAAGGGTTTATTCTTAGCTTACAAAAAAGACTTGGGGCTTGAAGGCATTACGGTTCCTTGTTAGTTAACCCTCTCCTTCTAGCCTGTAAAATGGTAGAAGAAGGGCTTGGAAGACAATAGGAATACAGGTAAATTCATGCCTCTCTCTTATTCCAGAGAGAGCAGGTAGAGTACTACCACTTGAAGCCTTTTCTGAACTTAGTCTCTATTAACATCAATATCTTGGCATACTTAAGTATCCTTTGCCTGAAAACACTAAAACTCAACCTCTTGACTCATGTAGGCTACGGATGATAACGAGTAAGTTGGTAACCCAGTTTAGACTCAAGCTTTACCTTGCGATTCAACATTCCCCACATAAGGGTGTCTAGAGTTCCCTTTGCAATGAGGTAGTGAATATTCACAGAACTGCACTGTCCAATTCGGTGAGCACGGTCTTCTGCTTGTTTTATATGTCCAGGGTCCCAGTACAACTCAGCAAATACAACATGAGTTGCAGCAGTAAAGGTCAAACCCTAAGCAAAACAAGGTGAAGAAACTGAAATGCAAATAAACTGAGACTGCAACAGAGAGCCATATATAATAAAGTCTTTCCAAACATGTTAAATGGACAAGAGAAGACTGAAGGACTTAAAAACAAATCCGTCTTTCATTTTGAGCCAAATTAAGAAAATTTAATTCATGAAAGGCAAATGAAGACTGCTCATTGCCAGATAGCCAGGTGAACTACAAAAAAATACATTTAAAACATATTTCAATATTTCAAAAGTCAGTTTGATGGATACATATATAAACAAAATCACTTTATCCTCTGATGAAGACTGGATTCACATTACCACTGGAAAATCTAATAAAATACATTATAAATGAGAATATAATTTCTAACACATGGTATCCATAGCAACTAGGCAGAGAGCAGTGCATCCTCTATGCATTTAATTCATACTGCTGTTCTACAAAGCAAGAAAATCACGTCCCCAGTCATATAGTTCTCTTCCTATGAAATTTCTCATGTTACGTCCCAAAGACTCTGAAGTTTACTGGCTTATATCTCAATACACAGAAAACAACTACATTTTTTTGTGCAATTGCATTTTGTATCAGTTTGAAATAGTGTGACATTAAAAAAGTATTAACTAAGTCTTGTCTTATAATCAATATATGAAATAATGCAAATCTCCTCAAACTAAAAAAGCGTCCAACAATGCACGATTTTAAAGGTGGTAGACTGAGTGAAATGTGAACCACACTTATGATATTGCCACATAGTAGTAAATGATGTTAGGGGTCAACAGAAATATCCACCATACTTTGGGAGTATCATCTAATCCACACTGCTGTTCACATGCACTGGAACTTCTGGGAGTGAGTGACTTTTGTGACTGTGTGCTGTTACTTTGATATGTTATTTTGACTTAAAGTATTTTTATGTCACATAACAATATCATACTGGCATTCATTAAATGGTGGCACTAGTTCTCAAGTTGAAAAATTCACTGAAGATCAATCACTTCGGAATGGAGGGTAGAAGTAATAAAAACACAGAGAGAGCCAAACAACCACCATACTAAACTGTGCTGCTATTTAGGACAGGAAATGCCACAAAATCTTAGAGATAGTGCTGAAAAATAAGAAGTAGTATTAACAAGAGACACCTTTAAGTGTGTAAAAAGCATCATATGATCATATAAGAAAAAACGGAAAATATGTTGGCAAGGTCAGTGTCACTCAAAGATGCTACCAAACTACCATGTAAGATTCACAGGCTCCAACAACAAAGCCCTTATTTTCCTCTATTCCTATGAAGATACCAGTGTTCATGTATATGAGTTTGAAATTATACAAGGTCTTCAGGAATACAACCTTGAATAAAATGTGAGTGCCCTGTACAACCTTAATTTCAAAAAGTCTTTTACCAGACCACTCCTAGACTCTCCTGCCTGGCTTCCTCCTACTTATCTTCTCCCATGCTATGAGTACTCCATTTCTAATTTTAAGCTCTTTTTGATAACATCCTCCATGGCAGGCATATTCTAACAGATATAAAACTCAGATTATGGGAAGTTTAATCCAACATGAGGGAAGTGTTGAGATTAACTCTCGTTTTAGTTAGAACTCTCAGTGAGTTCTAGAACTTCTTCATCCTCGTGGAGTTTCTATATATATAATTTTATATACATCAACTAGCTGGGTAAAAGCAGATCTTTGGCTCTGGTCCAGATTCCAGAGTCCACCGAAGGTACCAGAAAATGCATATGCCAGGTTGCATAGGTAACAGTAACAGGCTTAACTACTTTTCCCTACGTTAACTATTCCGGCTTAGACATTTACATCAAAATATTTTAGAATGTTAGTAGAAAAAAGGTCCGGAAGGATCCCCTCTTACACAGTGCGGCAGAGACTGTCATTGCCTTCCCTAGCATCTATTCTTTTGTTATTCCTCTGCAACAGAATACCTGATTTTTTAGCGTGACTACCTGAAAAAAAGACTACTTTTCCCAGCTTCCTTTGAAGTTGATTGTGGCCATGGGACTAACTCCAGGCCAATGAGATGCAGCATGCCTTTCTCCAGTCAGCTGCCCAGATTGCAGATGTGATGGAGAAGCTCTAGCTGGACTCTTAGATAAGAGATACCTGCTGGGAGTGGTGAAGCAGACAGATGGAAGGGGCCTAAGTGCTAAAGACTTCGTGGAACCACCACAGTAGCCTTGGATTGTCTACATCAGAGAATAAAACTTTGTGTATTGAATTCATTCTTAATTTGGCTTTTCATTTACTTGCAGCCAAATCTAATTCTAAGGGACAAACCAGGGGCACTCCATAAAAAGTTCTGAGACAGAAAAGTTCTTTCCCTCAGGCCACCTTGCGTCACAGACTCAGATGAAAACCACCAAGTAAGATAAGTGCTATAAGAAAGGGATGAAAAACTTCTATGCAAATTCAAAGGAAGGAAAAAAGGTCATGGAAAAGTATTACAATCAAATTAACTATAGTCGTCTAGGAAATTCTTTCCTTGAAAATTTAGGAAGATTTGTGTCAGAGGTGTTGAGGTCTCATTCTATTATACTTTCTAGCACTCTCCAAAGTAGAATGTTTATTACAGCAGATATTTGGCTATAAAGTTATAATTATGGTCAATGGCCTTTTATCTCAACAACATTTCATTACCAAATTTAGACCTGAAATTTCTTACCTGACCAGCAGCCTGAATGCTTAGGATAGCCACACGAGTCTCAGGATCCTTTTGAAAC
Organism: Equus quagga; assembly: GCF_021613505.1. NCBI lineage: Eukaryota > Metazoa > Chordata > Mammalia > Perissodactyla > Equidae > Equus > Equus quagga. The sequence continues at coordinate 2,088,914 of NW_025799860.1, forward strand.
TGATTAACCAGATGTATCCTTTCTGAAGATGGAACACTTCCATCTATCCTAATGTATCGAGTCTAGCATCAACAAGCAAAATGGCAAAATTAGGACAAGCCCCTATGCAACCATCTCATTTTATACATTTTACAGCTTATTTTTATGTTCTCATAATAAAACAGAAACTGGTTAAGATGACAGGTTGGCAAATGTTATACAAGAAGAATCTTAACCAAATTTCTTAATAGCTTCTTATAATGATTTCATATTTTTTAATCTTTTAAGCTACTTGAGGGGAGGATCTATGTCTAATTCATTCTCATACCATCAAGGCCAAGTGCAATGCCTCGTATATAAGAGGAGCTCCATACATCATTACTGAATTAAGCTAATGTTGTCCTCAGTAAAATTCTATGTAAATTATTATGCAAACTTTAAATGATGGATCCGACTAACTTTAAAGTTACAGGATCACTAATTCCAAAGCAAAATTAAAGTCAAACATGTGAGAAAGGAAAAAGAGGATTCCGCCCATATATTAGGGATTCATGAAGACTAGTGCATTTATTTCTGAAATAGTCCCACATTAACTGGAAAAATATATTTTTTAATGTATCATTTGAATTCCCTTTTTTCACATTATTAATCTTAAAAGAAATATGTGATACATCATCTCCATCAAAGTGGGGGACCAAGACACCCAAACACATTTTTAAGAAGTAGGGAAACATTAAGTGCTATAGTGAACAGTGCTGTCTTTTAAAAACTATTTGAGTTGAGAAAAGGGAGCAATCAGTGTGTGTTACAATACTTAAAAAGAACTTATTACTCAACTTTGTAAAAACAAGAATAAGCCCTGAATGTAAAATAGTTTCATTTATATATCCACTTTTATGGAAAACATAGCCTTAAGTAGTTGAGACATAGAAATATTCACTTTTATAAGGGAATAGTCAAGTTAATCACTAAATAGAATGTCCTTTATCAACTTTCTATGTCTTCACAAAACCAATATAAACTGACCAGTGATCCACTTACTATCCTGTAAGGGAGATTATAAAATCTTCTGAGGGTCATTCTAAAGAAAACACACTGTCAGGCTAAGGAGAGTTTGGGAGAAATTCACCTCCAATACCTTGACTACCTACATTTTTAACTCTTAGTGATGCTAAATGGGATTCTGAACACATCAGTAAAGTCAAAGTGGAAAAAAGAGACAGACCACTAAGCTTGGAATACATTCCAGTAATTTTAAGGTACAGTGGAATCAGAATAAGAAAATATTATGAATTGAATATTATTGCCCAATCATTTAAAAATTTCTAAGTTAGCTAACTCTTCCTCAGAAGGTGTTTTACAGATACTATATGACAATCAATGAGAAAGCACCTTCTAATGCACAGCTCTTTGTCATATTACACTATTATAAATCCTTCTATGAAGGAAACACTAGAATTACTTCTTTGGTAATGTTAATGAACATACTAGCTAATGCTTGAAAAATGTATACGAAGTTTTAAAAAACACGGCTTTATTCCTCCATTTGAAAAATCTACCTATATGGGCCAGCGGTTCTGCTGCTCGATGTATATTAAGCTCACACAATTTGTCAGGAAATTTCTTCTGGCTGGTTCTGAGCATCTCTAGAAGCCATCAGCACATAAAGAAAGGACAGGTTTAAACTTTGAAAGAAAAAATGGCAGATGCTGTCACTGATAAGACTGTTGGGGAACAAGGCGGGACTAAGAAAATGCAATGAGCCCAGACGGTTTGGTGGAGCTTACCTGGGCCATATGCTTCAAATTCACCTACACTAAATCTTAATAACATATTTTATAGAGTAGGCTGCCTGGAAGTTTAAAAGGTGTGACTGCAGCTGGGCACTAAAATCGGCTGAATTCATTCCTCCTTTCCCCTCAAAATCACTCACATTCTAAGACCACCTTGCTGGTAAACAAAAATTTTAACTTTTAACTGCCAATCTCAAATGGTATATCCATTATCAAAAGCAGAATTCACTTTATAGCCTATCAAGGCAGCATATTTTAATCAATCCAGATAATTTGATCAGTGGAAAATTACAACACTGGTATAAAAGAGAAAATTTAATAGTACATTATCAACACAACAGTAATACAATATTATAATAATTTGCAACAAAATATCTAATAATAATTTATATACCATCATCTGAAGATGGCAAAAAAGCTCAACTATAAGACTACAATTGATGTTAACTATATTAAAAACTGCAACCTAAGAAGTGTTTCATAGAAAAATGGTAGCTTACCTTGTTTTCTATGACTGCTTCTGTGCAAGCTTGGAGCATGCTTAAATGGTGAGCAAAAACCAGAAATTTAAGTGAATCGTTCTGAAGCATCATCTTAATATAATCCTTCACAGCACCTGCCTAAATATTAAAAGTTAAAGCTTAGTAATGTCATAAAAATGTTTATTAAAAAATCATGTCACTTTCCTTTAATAAAGCAAGAAAACCTTCTTGAAAATCAGTCAAGTTTCTATGAACTTTTAACTGCTTTGTTCTCTAGGTAGCCTAAGGAAGTAGATGCCCACACGTAAGGGGCATGTGGAAGAAGAGGGGCAAGAGAGAGAAAAAACTGAGAAGTAAAACAAGAACAAGACAAGAATGAGAATTAACAAAACAAGAGAAGGAAAGAGTTTCAATAGAAAGTAGTCAATTAGGCTATGACCAAGAAAAGGATGGTGGTTTTGTTTAGAAAGCAATTTTCAAAAAAACTTATATAGAAGACTAAGTGGAAGAGAGTTAAGGAGAAAATGGAAGATAAAACATCAGATGAATAATATTATTTTGAGGGGGAGGAGACTGAAAAAGAGTAAGAAGGCCAGGACTGAAACTTAGGGGTTAAAGAAAGTTGGCTAATTCATTTTCTTAATTAAGAGACCTAGGTAGATTTACAAACAAGCTGTTTAAGGTGCAGATAGGCTAAGAAAAATAGAAAATGAGGGGATTTAGCCTGTCTCCAGGATGGAGATCACAGAAGAGGCTGGAGTGATGGGATTAAAATCACAGGAAGGAGATCTGAGAGAACAAGGGGAGACACAAAGAAATTGCGAGGTAGAACGAAGAAAATAAGAAAGTTCAGATTGAATACACTTTCCTTAGTTAACTCGAGGACAAGTTACTTATTAAGAGTGAGAAATCAATATGAGATGAATTAAATAGGAATTAAATTTAAAGTGGATAGCATGAATTAAATTTAAAACATAAATATAGTATCTCTTAACTGTTAAAAACTAGTTACTTAGAAATTTTGGGAAAAGATAGCAGGCTCAACATATTTAACCTCCACTCCTTCTCAGTGTTATATTTAAATGAGAGCAAAGTGTAGAGAGGGAAGGAGAATTGGAAAGGGATCAATAGCAACAAAACTTTGGAAGCTAAAAACTAGACAGATGCTTGGTGATGGATTAGCCAACCTGACAGTTCCTACCCTGGCAGTAGGGAAAGTTGAGAAGCACCTGGTTTATAATGCAGTAGTCTAAAAAGGCTCAGGAAATGGCACCTCTGGAAGTGAGGATGGGGTGTGGCTAAAACAGGAGGCTTAGCTGAAAGAATGACTAAGTAGTTGATTATGTGCAACACTGATCCATATCCTTTCTCTACGCAGTCCACATAATAGGTGACTTCCCAACCCCTCCTGGCAGAAAAACTGGCGATTCACTTTCTGCAGAGGGTAAAACGGACGGTATCTGGATGGAGGAATCCAACATTGACCGTAGGCCATCTTGCAAAAATCATGGGGATTAAATGAAAGTTACATAATAAATACTGAGATCTGTCCCTCTCCCTCAAACTTTCTACCCCTACAGGTCCAAAACAGGTCTCTAGGCAGAAGAGCAGAGTCTTATAAAATGACTCTTTTCTGGGGAATCTGATCAGTTAAAGAAAAAAGACTAAAGATACTGACATTGGAGGTTCCTCAACAAGACATCCCAGTCAGATCACCCTTTATTGAAGGCCATAGTTTACAGTCCATATCCACAAACAGGGTCTCCAGTCAGTGTTTAGTGTCTTACTTATAAATATAAGCAAACAACCAAGGATCACCAGGCATTTGTAGAAAGCAACCTTAAGAACAGATAAACTACACAGAGAGAAAAAAACTACAAGAGATTACATTTATAAAACAAGAACAATGGGGCCGGCCCCGTGGTCGAGTGGTTGAGTTTGTGTGCTCTGCTTCAGCGGCCCAGGGTTTTGCTGGTTCGGATCCTGGGCGCAGATATGGCACTGCTCATCAGGCCATACTGAGGTGGCATCCCACATGCCACAAGTAGAAGGATCCACAACTAAAATATACATCTATGTACTGGGAGGATTTGGGGAGAAAAAGCAATTAAAAAAAAAAAAGAAGATTGGCAACAATGTTAGCTCAGGTGCCAATCTTTAAAAAAAAAACAAACCAGAATAGGATGCTACAAAAATGGAATAGTTGGGGGAGATGGAGGGAAGTACTTTTGGAAATGAAAAATATAAAAGCAGGGATTAAAAATGACACTGCTTATGGGCCAGCCCTGGTAGCCTAGTGGTTAAGTTTAGCATGCTCTGCTTCAGCAGCTTGGGTTCTGTTCCCAGGCGTGGACCTACACCAGTCATCGATGGCCATGCTGTGGAGGCACCTCACATAGAAAAAGAGGAAGATTGGCAAGAGATGTTAGCTTAGGGTGAATCTTCCTCAGCAAAAAATAAACAAATAAATAAAAATGCACTGGTTATTAAGCTGAGGATATCTTCTAGAATGTAGACGGAAAATAATAGAGAAAATATAAGAAAATTAGAGGATCAGGACATAAGGGCAATATATGAAAAATAAAAGTTCTAGGAAACAATACAGAGAAAACAGAGGAAATGAAATAATCAAAGAAATAAAGAATGTTTTACAGAACTTAAGTACATGAGTTTCCAAAATGGAAAATGGAAAAGGGCCACTGAAGATCCTTCACAATGGATGAAAATGGACCTAGAGCAAGGTCCATCATCATAAAATATTAGAACTTTGGGGACAAATAAATGATTCTATGAGCCTCTAGAGAGGGGAGGAAAAGATTTCACAGAATCAAAATAGAATAAAAATTTTGAATTGCATTGGATATCTCAACATCAATACTAAAAACTGAAAGAAAATGATTTCTAACTAAAAATTTATGTCCAGTCAAATTAAAAATCAGGTATAAAAGTAGAATAAAGACATTTCAAATATGCAGGGATTGAAATAATTTACCTTCATTGTACTCTTTCTTGGGAGGCTACTGGTCCAGCAAAACAAGGGAGTAAACAAATAAAGAAAATAATATCAAGGAAAGAGGTAATTCAGCACAAGAGAGAAATAAAGAAAATCCCCAGGATGAGAGCTCTGCAGTAGACCAAAAGAGCAACAGCATGGACTAGAGCTGATCAATGGCAATAGGTGAAATTTGTTTAAGAAGATAAAATTACTACAATGCTAATGTTTAAAGATATCATGAGGAGATTAAACAACTAGTGGAAAAGCTTAAGGATGAATTAGTGAAAATGAGTTGTAGAAGAAAGAAAATACATCCATAGTATATTGTATGATTCAACTGTAAATAGTATAAACATTGTCTAATAATATACATGGTGAATATTGATCAAGCCAAAATTAGCATAAATTGCTATAAAATTAGTAAAACTATAACTCTCTCTCTCTCTTTCTCTCTCTCCATCTGTCTATCCATCCATCCATCCATCCATCCATCCATCCATCCACCTACCTACCTGTCTACCTACCCATCACTCTGTTGGAAGTATGGGAATTGGGGAAAGGTCTAGGTGAGAAGGTGGGGCAGAGGGATGAAAGAGCTAAAATTTTATCTTCCATTTTGGGAAGCCAATTGATAACAGCTAAAATTACAAAGCAAGTACTAATACAAACAAAGAAGCAAGATAAACACACTGACAGATTTGAAGAAAACACTAAAAAAATTGACTAAGAGAATAGGAAATGGTTGCCTCTAGGGAATAAGTTTAGGGGGCTGTTATATTTTGAAATGGCTGTTTCTCCTCATTAAGCTATGATCATATGTAGCTTTGGTAATAAAAAAAAATTAAAATGGGCTTTCAAAACTGAAAAATACCTACTTAAAATTCATGCATATGACTACAAAATCACAAGACTAATTCTGCAAGCCACATTTTATATGTCTAAATTTCCTAAATAATAGAAATTCATCATACAATGAGACTGGAGGCTGTTAAGAACTTTAGCCTTGGATTTTAGTGCCTCAGAAAGTGGAATGAAGCCCTCTCAAAATAAGGAGCTATAAATTCTGGCTATGTTTCCATGGTAACGGAACCACTTTAATAAACTGCATGTTTGCCTAAAGAGCTATATTTACTGTGATAAGCCTTTCAAAAAGTACATGTCAAGTTGGAACATTTTTAAGGTACATTCATTTACCATCCATTGCGAATTTACAAACTGTACAATCACGGCACCCCTAGTCTCCGATGCCTTCCCCACCTCTTCACAAGCAAGCTGTTTCCACCAGAGTCCCCTCCACTGGCATCCCCCTTTCCTCGTTACAACCAGAAACTGCTGATGCCAAAACTCCAGCCCCCTGCTCCCTACTCCTTCCAAACACTGGTTCAGGAAGGCTTATGGTTACTATTAATACTATAAAGTTCAACGATACAACCGGCTTAATAGTCTCTTGGGACTAACCTAGTAACTTAACCATCATTGTGATACTGGGAAAATGCGTTTGGAGAACCAAAATATCTATGTTAACAAATGAACTTTAGGATTCTTAGGTTCCTAAGTTGGGGATTGCATAGGTTTGCATTTTAAAACGGCCTATATTGGGGCCGGCTCGGGGTTTGCCGGTTCGGATCCCGGGTGCGGACATGGCACTGCTTAGTAAAAGCCATGCTGTGGTAGGCGTCCCACAGAGAAAGTAGAGGAAGACGGGCATGGATGTTAGCTCAGGGCCAGTCTTCCTCAGCAAAAAGAGGAGGATTGACAGTAGTTAGCTCAGGGCTAATCTTCGTCAAAAAATAAATAAATAAATAAATAAATAAATAAAATGTACTATACATGCATTTTAACTATTCTGATTTTATTATAATTAAAACTGCCACGGCATTGTCATATTTTAAGTTATTTGAGCAGGAATTTGCTTTCAAACTATCATAAGTGCACATTATGTGGAATGGCAGGTCCTGATAATGATCAGCATTTTGGTTATCCTGGTTCCAGTTTTGAAGAAGTTGCAGAAAATACACATGTTCATAATTCTATTTTATTTTACTGAAATTGGTCTGTTAGTGTCTGTTAGTCAAAGCTCTAGTTTAAATAATTAATGAAGACTGTACATTACTATACTATACGTCTAGTTTAAAGAAATGCAGAAAAAAGAGAACATGTAAGATTTGTTTCTCAGTTTTTTTTTCAGCGAGTAGGTGCACATCAAACTTTTTGAAGTGAAAGTAGTTAAAGAAAAGTCTACACTGCATTAAAGACCTGATGAAAGTTACCTGATTTTAAATTCTCAGCCTTTAATCAAATAATAAAAGGGAGAAAGAAAGAATGAAAAAAATATGAAACCTGAGCAATGACAAAGACTCTCTCCTTGAGCAAACTTCAGTTAGGCTTCTCTGAGCCGCCTTTTTGACTAGGCCTTGACCTCGGCCTTCCAAATCTGGCCTGTCCTTGCCAGGCCTGCATCGCCCAGTGTTACCGAGAGTTCTGCTAAGTCAGTTTATTGAGAATCTCCTACCCTTGATGCCTGATCACCTGTTGATATCTAACCAAGCTCCTCATCCCTGACTTACCATGTCTAAGTCCTCGGCCTCCCTCCAGCAAGAATCCTGCTAGGTCAGTTCAGCAAGAGTCCCTCCACTCCTGATGTCTCCTCTTAGTAATGTTCCATCCACCAACCCCCTCACCCCGCTCCTTGGCTATAAATCCCCACCTGTCCTTGTTGTATTCAGAGTCGAGCAATCTCTCTCACTTGCCATAGAGTTGACTCCTACCGCAGTGATCTTGAATAAAGTCGTTACCGTTTTAACAAGTGTCAGAATAATTTTTTCTTTAACACCTACAACTTCTAGCGAAGGGAGTATAAGCACAAAAGAGGCTTCTCCTTCAGTTCTGGAGTCCTCAGGCCCCAGACCAAAGGGTAGTTTTGTTTAGCTATCTGGTGGTCACATGCTTTACGGAAAGCTCTTCAAGCCCTTCTTAATCAGCGATAGGTGAATTGTGACGGGTCTAAGCAAGCCTAGCACGTCCATTCCCACTGCAAGTGTTTCTGACTAATAAGAAACATGGGAAGTCTGCTGCTGGCTTCAGAAAGATCCTCACGGACAAAGGGACTCTTAGGAAAGCTCTTCCTTGCTTCGGACATTATGGCCCGCACTTGATATCAGGAGCTGCACCCGTCATCTTGCGGCTACTATGGAAGCTGCTGAGGACAAGTGGTAAACTAGGGCAGACAAAGCAGAATGACAGAGAACTTTTCTGTCTGCATTTAAAAAAAACCAAAAAACAACAAACAGCTTTATTGAAATACAATTCACACACCATAAAATTCACCCATTAAAAGTGAACAATTCACTGGTTTTTAGTATATTCACAGAGTTGTGCCTCCATCATCACCATCAATTTTAGAATATTTTCATTACCCTCAAAGAAACCCTTCACCTCCCAGCAATCACCCCCCGCTCTCCAGGTCCCTGTATCACCCCAGCTCTAGGCAAACACTAATCTACTTTCCATCGGTATGGATCGGACTATTTTGGACATGTCGTGTAAATGGAATCACACAATATTAGCAAAATATACTCAATCCATGACATAGAATGTATCAGAAATGTAATTTCAGAATTTCAGAAATGTAATATCAGTTTCTTTTTTATTGTCAAATAACATTCCATTGTATGGATATACCACATTTTATCGTCCATTCATCAGTTGATATCCTCTCTGCCTCTCTTGCTGTTATTCATTTATGTAGTTCACCTTATATTGTTTCTTATTATTTCTTTGTGATAGTTGATTTACGTTTTAGCCTTTAAAATTATCTTAAATGAAGAAAGGAAAGTACCAAAGTAAAAGAGAATATGTATTGCTGATTCATCCCCTGCCCTGCCCTGCAGACCACCACAAAAGAAAGATTAGGATTTGTCTTCCACTATCCCCTCCCTGTCGCCCACTGTTCTTGATTTAGAAATCATTTCATCAACCTAAAAAAATACTTTTAAATCTGGTAGAAAATATTGTCAAAGCTGGTAGAAGACAGCCTTCAGGGGAAGAATGGTAGTTCCATACTATAATGTCAGTGTTTTGGACATTTTCACAGAGCCCTGTGCCAAAATCTTCCCCTAGAAAACAACAGTTTCACTTCCAAAGATGGTTTGGATGAACTATTGGAAGTGTGATTTTCTTATCTCTAGGCATGTTTATGGAAGTATCTGTAAATATAAATCTAACACTTCTAATACAGCTAATCTTTTGACACTGATCAAGTTCCACAAGCAGCCCATTTCACACTGAGAAGCAGAAGGGTGTTACAATACCATTAAGAAGAGAGCAACTCCAATTTAATACCTTAACCAACACAATTTTACAAAAGAACTTGGGATCCTAAACCTTTCCATTAAACTTTTTAGAACAAGATATAATAAAACAATTGATCTATCTAATCTATCTATCTGTCTGTCTGTCTGTCTGTCTGTCCATCTATCATCTATTAAGCAAGGATGGATAAGAGCGAACATTCCCATGAATGACATACTCCATCGGGTTTACTCAAATTTAGATAAAGTTAGAAAGTAAAGCCAATAGTATTATGAACTTAAAAACTTTTTTTCATGGAATTTTGACCGGAAAAGTCATTGATCAAAACAGCTAATTTAATTCTTTTAAAATTGAATTCAATTTTCAAAAACATTCTCGATTTCTTTCTGAATTCCATCCATCCATCATATCAATAAGGTAAACAACTTTGAACTAGTAAGGGTAAGTATGAATGAATCTTATTTGGGAGTTAAAAATTATAGCACATACAACATACAGACTTTTAAGTTCTGTATCTTCTCCATGTCTGTACAAAGATGCTGAAAAATCACCAACAGGGAAACAGGCACCACTTTAAACCCATGGTTACTAACAAATATTAAATTTTTTCAGCTATCCTGGTGGAATGATGGCTAAGTGCATATACTATGGAGCCAGACTGTCTGGGTTCAAATCCTCCCACCATCACTTACAATCTGAGAGTCTGAGCAAGTCACTTAAATTTGTGCTTTAGCTTCTCCATCTATAAGAGAGGATAAAAGGTACCCACACCTCATAGAGTGGTGGGGAATTAAATGAGTTAGTGTGTAAAATATGCTTGGAATAGTGCTTGGCACATGGTAAATGCTGTAAAAGTGTTAGCTCTTATTAATACTATATTTCTCCAGTAAATTGCAAAAACAACTTCAACGTTTACCATTTTCTTTGAAATCAGAATCTATGCCTCTTGGCTCTCAAACTTCCCACTGACCAGAGAAAACAGAATTCATCATTTGAGAATGATGTTACCTTTCTTTGTTTTTACTCATCCTCACTTCCTTTCCTTTTCTGACAAGAAGTATTTCTTCTCTTCTCTAAGGCAAATCCCTCCACATGTGATTCCAAACTTAACCATTCCTGCCACCTGAAAAACCTTATACCACTCTTCCCTCTCAAGTAGATATTTCCCATCTTTAATAATGCCTACCTCCATTCCACATGGCCATGTAGCTAACATACTCTCTCTTTCCTCCTCTAAAATGGTAACATTATTGTTTTATTTGTACCTTATTATTACCAACCATCTCCTTACTAGTGAGCAGAAAGCAGACAGTGCCCCATTCAGAAGCAGAGACCCTGTCCTAAACAAAAGAACTGGCACGGGAAGAGGCACTCTTCAGTCTCACAACGTCCCAGTCTCTGTGCGCCAGGCATCTTGCCTCACTGCTAGCTGGGACAAGCTGCTGAGGCAACACAGCAAAGAGGAAGTGTGCTTTGCGTATAATGGAAACGTGCTTAAAGCAATTTGCCTTCTGGAAAGTTTTTAAGGCACGAAGGAATGCTGTCATCTCCAAAGTGACAGGATAGTTTAAGTTATCATTTTCATAGGAAAATAACTGGCATTTCTCTTAACATGGTTTTCTCTAGAAATGAGACGTTGTTGCAATGCACCAGAAAATAACTGAGAGTTGGCTAAATCACACATACCACTTATATGTTTTTTCCTTAGGAGAATATTATGCTGATCCTAAATCTAAAGAATCTGTTCATTTTCATCCATTGTATTCTGGACAAATATTACAAAGCAATAAAAATGATTTAGAAGAAGAAAAGTAATTCCAATTATCTGAGATCCTCCACTAATTGACTTTTTACCAGTAACACTGATTATTTTATGTTCATTTCCTTTGTTGTTTACAATCATTATTATTTACTGCTTATCATTATCATTATTAAATTTCATATCATTAAGAAATATCTGAAAAACAGATCTTAATAATATAAAAACAAAACTAAGGAGATAATAACAAACACACATAACTCACACAGCCTCTATCTTCCTGAGAAGTGCAAACACTTAATCTCAAAAGGCAGACTAGCATAAACGTCTGTACAGCACACGGATGGCACACATCAGTGCCATAACTGTATAGCATCACACTGCAGATATTCAAAGTTATCATATCAGTATGACCTAATTTGCTGACACGACCTAATTTGAAGCACTAGCACTGTTTTCCTGTCTGCCTAGAAGACACTGTAGAATACAAGAAAAAGAAAAGATTAGAGCAGAGAAAGAACCTATCCTGGAAATCCATAAAACTAGGATAGATGGAGACCTATTTGTCTAGAAGCCTTCAGACATAACTCTGCTTAGAGCAGAGGAAGACAATAGATGACCCCCACAGGTCCTTTCTAGCTCTCTAACCACAATTAATGAACAGTGTTAAAATAGTCATAAAAATGGATGCGGGAAGTATTCGCTTCCTCAGAAGAGCTGACAAGAACAAGATTTTACACTTTATACTTTAATTTATTTATTATGGAGTTATAGCCTTTAAAAAATTAAATACTACAAATAATGAACAGTTCATTTTACTTTAGGCAATAATTAAGCATATGCCCCTAAAACAGCATATGCTATAAGTAAGTGTATACTCATACAAACACATTTACTTGAAAACATTATTTTCTTTACATTTTTCTTCTTACTCTAATCAAGATTTTCAAAATTTAGATAAATTATCATTAGTTTTAATTATCTTTAAATTCCTCAACAGAATTGTTCAAATGACTCAATAAAAGGCAAAGTATTTCAGTATGATGCTGCAGAGTACAAAGAAATCTTCTATTATCTAACAGCTTTGTGCCTGGTGGAGTTTGGCACCGATCATGTTTAATGAGGGACTGTGCACAAACATATCTCCTGTTTTTCCCAGTATCAATGAATGAAACAAACATCAACCCAGTAGGCCAAGCAAGAAACCTAGATTCTACAATCACCAATGTCTATTGATTTCCCATCTTCAATATTTATTGAATTATTCCTTTCTTTCCAGGTAAGACACGGTACAGCTACGGCCTTGGTTCAGATCATCCACTGCTAGCCTGGACTACCACTGTGGCATCCCAACTGGACTTCCTGCCTACAGGCTCGTTCCTCCCAATGCATTCTCCACATAGCTAGAGTTATTTTTCTAAAGCACAAATCTGATCATTTTACTCTATCCCACTCTACCTAACCGCTCAGAAACCTCAGGATAAACTACAAACTATGAACTGTGACCTTCATGGTATGGTTACCACTCTCTGTGATGCCCAGCCTAGTCTCTTTCAGAATTCCTCCCTGACATTCTATGCTTTATCCATGATGACCTACTTTTGATTCCCTAAATATGCCACTTCTGGTTAATCTTTGTGAGTTTGCACAATTCATCTGTCTGAAACATAAAGCATCCACCCCATCCACTTCCCATTTCATTTTGGTTGGCTAAATCTTACTTGTTCCTTCCTTGAGACACCATTCCTAAACCTCCAAGACTGGGCCAAGTGTATTCTTTCACGTGCTTCCACAACATCTTGTTTTTTAAATACTAAATATACTCTACTGTAGTCGAACATTTATTTCACTGTCTTCCCAAATTGACTGAAAGTTCCTTGAGAGGCAGACACTGTATGTTGTTCACCATACCTCCCTAGCACCAAGCATGATCCTTGCCACGTAGTAGGCACTCAAGAAATATCTGTTGAATTACTCAGGAACACACTTAGTCAAAGAAAGGAAGCTTCCACATCAGTATGCACACAACATAGCATCCAATTTATAATCTGAGGTATTTCAAAAGGTCTTTTACAAGCTGGTTTGGGAGAACTTTGAAACACATTTTCTCATAGAAACTATATATATATATATTTGGTGAGGAAGATTGGCCCTGAGCTAACATCTGTTGCCAATCTTCCTCTTTCTACTTGAGGAAGATGGTTGCTGAGGTAACATCAGTGCCAATCTTCCTCTATTTTGTATGTGGGATGCTGCCACAGCATGGCTTAATGAGCAGTGTAGTGTGTAGGCGAGCACTTGGGATCTCAACCAGCAAACCTGGGCCACTGGGGCAGAGCACACAAACTTAACCACTACACCACTGGGCCGGTCCCTCATAGCACAATATTAAATGTAGTTGATAACTAGCTACCTCTCCCAAATATATAATGTTACCTATACCTATAATGTAGGTAAAGTGTATTATTTACAGTCATTGTAGACTCTAAATACTGAATATCAATAATGTTTCTGGGAAAATGTATTAAGAACTCCAATTCTGCAATGCCATGAACTAATTATTTCTGGCTGCAGCCCAAGAATAGAAATATATAGTTCCAATTTACGTAGGTGGTTGAGGACAGAGGTTCTAATAGGGAGGGAATGAAAAATGACTAAAAACTAGGGAATTGGGGTGGCAAGGATTGGTCTTCTCTTGCCATTAATCTTTGGGAACATGTTCCAAGCTGGGGACAACCAACTTTTCATCTCCTTTCTTTTCCTTCAAGAATCCTAGGAATTAGATGCCAACTTCCTATTGACAATTGACACTTCTGATGTCCAACTAGGGTTTCTTACCAAAGGAAATTATCTAAATGTTCTCATGTATATTCTTTTCATTCTGTACTCAGTATTAAGTACAAAGAAAGCCAAGCAAGCAAGCAAACAAACAAAAAGCAAGATAGCTATTAACTCTAGGAAAAACAACAATTGTCAAAGAAAATAAACGTAATTATAGCTCAACTGTGAAATGTTTAACAGAGTCATTATACTGTAAACAATGAAAACTCATCAAACCAAAAATTATGATCAAACTAAAAATTACAATATGGGAAAATGGAGCAGGGGGAAGGTATTGCAAATATTTTCTTCCAATTTGTATTTTGCATTTCATTTCCATAACAGTGTCTTTTGTACACCATACAGTTTTTAGACAACAGCCTAAATTTTAAAGTTTTGAGTCCCATTTTTTGTCCGTTAATGTATGTGCTTTTCATATCCTATCTAAAAAAAGCTCCTATCCAAAGGTTGGGAATATTTTTATGTATGTATGCTACCAAAAGTTTTATAAATTAGCTTTTATATTTAAGTCTATGACCCATATCAAGTTAATTTTTATGTATGGTGTGAAATAACGGTCAAGGCTAATTTTTTTTTTCCTTATGGATATCCAAGTGTCCTAGTACCATTTGTTGAAAAGACTAACATTTCCCCATTGAGTTTCTTGTCCTCTTTCCTAAGACCAACTGACAATCTATATGAAGGTCTGTTTCTGGACCCTCTTTTCTGGTTCTTTAATCTAAATATCTATCCTTATGCCAATACCACAAAGTCTTGATTACTGTAACTTTATAGTTAAATATTTATATCATGTAATGAGAGTCTTCCAACTTCATTCACAATTATTTTGTCCATAGTAAGTCTTTTGTGTTGTCTCATAAATTTTACCTTCACTTTGTCAATTTCTACAAAAAAGACTACAGAGATTTTCATTAGCATTGTACTGAATATATAAATTAATTTACAGAGAACTGGCATCTTAACAATATTGAATCTTCTGATTCATGAACATGATCTATCTCATCACTTATTTAAGTTTGTTTTACATTCTCTAAACAATGTTTGGTAGTTTCAGCGCATATATCTTGTTGAATTTATCCCAAAGTAGTTCATTTTTTTTTTTTTAAGATTTTATTTTTCCTTTTCCTCCCCAAGCCCCCTGGTACATAGTTGTGTATTTTTAGTTGTGGGTCCCTCCAGTTGTGGCATGTGGGATGCTGCCTCAGCATGGCCTGATGAGCGGTGCCATGTCTGCGCCCAGGATTTGAACTGGCGAGACCCTGGGCTACCGAAGTGGAGCTCTTGAACCCAACCACTTGGCCACAGGACCGGCCCCCCAAAGTAGGTCATTTTTATTGATCCTATTATAAATTATATTTTTAAAGTTTCAATTTCCAATATTTCATTGCTAGTACACAGAACTACAAATAATTTTTGTATATTGAACGTGAGTCCTGCGATCTTGATAAATTCACTCATCAGTTCTGGTAGATGGAAGAGTTCTTGGATTTTCTACGTAGACAATCATATTGTCTGTGAATATACACAATTTTCCTTATTCCTTTTCAATCTGCATAACTTTTATTTCTTTTTCTAGCCTTATTACACAGTTATAAGAACAATATTGAAACAGACAGTGTTGAATAAAGGTGGGGGGAGCAGTCTTTTGTCTTCTTCCTGATCTCAGTGGAACAGCATTCAGTCTTTAAGCATTAAGTATGGCATTAATTGTAAGTTTTTCATAAATGCCTTTCATGGGATGAGGAAGTCCCTCTCTATTCCTAGTTTGCTGAGAGGCTTTATCATGAATGGATGTGGAATTCTGTCAAACGCTTTCACTGGAATAATCATATAGTTCTCCATTTTTACATTGTAAATGTGGTGAATTACAGTGATTAATTAATCCAGTGTTAAACAAACCTTGTATTGTTGGTATAAATATATTTTTACATATTAGTGGATTTGATTTGCTATTATTTTGTTAAGGATTTTAACATCATGAAGAATATGGACCTGTAGTTTTCTCCTGAAGTGTCTGTCTGGTCTTGGAATCAGGGTAATCTTGGCTTCATAAAATTATTTGGGAGGCATTTGTTCCTCTTCTGTTTTCTAAAAAATGTTTTGGCAATTAGATATACATGTATTTAGGACTGCTATGTGTAATTAATGAATTGACTCCTTTTTCATCATGTAAATGTCCTCTTTAACCCTGGTAATGTTGTTTTGAAGTCTACATCATCTGATATTAATATATCCACTTCAGCTTTCTTTTGGTTATTGTTTGCATGATATATATTTTTTCACCCATTTATTTATTTATTTTTAAATATTGGCACTTGAGCTAACAACTGTTGCCAATCTTCTTTTTTATACATATATATATATTTTATTTTTTCCTTCTTCTTCTCCCCAAAGTCCCCCAGTACATAGTTGTATATTCTAGTTGAGTGCCTCTGGTTGTGCTATGTGGGACACCTCCTCAACATGGCCTGATGAGCAGTGGCATGTCCACACCCAGGATCTGAACCGGTGAAACCCTGGGCTGCCAAAGCAGAGTGCATGAACTTAACCACTGGGCCATAGGGCCAGCCCCTCACCCATTTATTTTTAACCTTTAGCATCCATACTTATAGAGAACTTCTTTGGATATCATATAATTTATGCAATCTGACAATTCCTGTCTTTTAATTGGTGAACTTTGATCATTTACACTTAATATACTTATTGATATAATTGGATTTAAATCTACCATCTTATTAGTTATTTTCTATTTGACTCAGTTGTTCTGTTCCTTTTCTACCTTCTTTTGGATTAACTTAGAATTTCTTCTGTCATTAGATTACTTTATTATATCCACTATATATACATTTTAAAACTTTTTATTTTGAAATACTTTTAGACATATCAGAGGTTACAAAGATAATATAGAGAATTCCTATGTACCCTTAATCCCTAATGGTAATTTCTTATATAACCATAGTACAATATCAACACCAGGAAAATGACACTGGTATAATAATATTTTTTATCACTATAATTCTATCATTTTGAAAATGTTATAAAAATGGTGTCATAATGTTTGTAAACTTTTGATACTGGCTTCTTTCACTCAATATAATGTTTTTGAGATTCATTCAATTTGTTACACTTATCAATAGTTCATTCCTTTTAAGTGAGTATTCCATTGTATGGATGCACTACAATTTGTTTGAAGGACATTTGGGCTGTTTCCAAGTTTTTGGCTATTACAAATAAATTCCTGTAAAGGTGTTTATGTAAGCCTAAGCTTTCATTTCTCTAGGATAAATATCCAGGATATTTAGACTTTTTATGATTACATTTTATCTCCACTATTGGCTTATAAGCTGATTGAAAGAAGATACTATGTTTCTAGCATTTTCATTTTACTGTCTTTATAGTTTCCATATTTCTTCAGAAATTCCCCATCTTTTCATGTATGCTGTTTATCTTTTCTATTAGATCCTTTAACATATTATTCATAACTTCCTAAAAGTCCCTGTCTAATATTTTTACAATCTGGGTCATTTCTCCATGTGGCTTCATTGATTGTTTTATCTTCTGACAACAGATTTGTTTTTTAACTGCTTTTTTAAAATTTCATAATTTCTATTTAATGCTAGAAATTATGTGTAGAACAGAATAGACTGATGATAATTACACCTGGAAATGGGCATGCTTCTTTTTCTGTCAAGGTGAGGATTGAGACAATCTAGTCAGTATTGAGTTGTGTTTAGGTTCTCTTGTGTTACATTTACCTTCAGTGCACCAAAAACATCTCCCAGCAATGCGATGCTTCTACCTTGTGAATGTGTGTGCCAAGGGTCTTTCTAAGTGTTCCACATGCACTCTCAGCTTCCAGCCATCCCTGCATGCTTGCACTATAGAGGGGTGCTCTCTTCTCCAGTGGTAGATTGATCTTAATGGTATCTCAGTGTTAAGTTCATGGTAGGGAGCAGGGGACCTCTTGGGTCTTCTGGTAGCAACTCAGTATAAGGCATGTCCTTTGCTCCAGCTGAGCTTTAGGGGTGGGACTTTCTTGGAGTTTCTGCCTCTATTCCTGTGGCAACCAAACTATGTCTGTGGGTAGTCCTGGGGAGGAGGGCGGTTCCTGCCCCTCCTCCAGCAGTAACAGATCAGTGCAAAGTCCTGATTTCAACAGTTTCCTGCCCAACTCCCAGGGGTAGACAGCTTTTGTTTCTATCTAGCTCCCAGAAGCAGGTAATCCTGGCCTGGGCTTTGGGGCCTGGGGGGAGGGGTTTCTTGCCCACCTTAGCAAAAGGCTTTTGCTTAGCATGAGAAAAGGGGTCTTGGAAGTAGTCAGGGTACTGTGCTTGTGCTCCACTAATGAGAGTGTTCTCTGCTTGCCTAGTCAGCACCTGGTAGAGGCCAATGATAATAAAGCTGTGAGTGCATGTGGACTCCCTGTGTCAGGACCCAATGTTATTTTGAACTCTCACGATAGCCCATGCTCAGCCTTAATAATTTTCTTAAAATTTTGGCCATTTTCTTCTTAGCTACTTTTATAGTACCTACCCTCTTCCTAACCCTGCTCTGCCAAAGGAAAACATTTTCATATGTGTCATCCCTCCTCTCAACAAATTAGGGAAAAAAAGGAAATTTTCCCAACCTAAGAAAGAGTATATAAGAAAAAACTTAGAGATAATATCGTAATTAACAGTGAAAGGTTGAATGCTTTCCCCCTAAGACTGGTAACAAGGTAAGGCTGTTCAAACTTATCACTTCTATTCAAAATTGTACTCGTATTCTTTCAATGTGATAGGCAGAAAAAATAAATAAAAGACATACAGATTACAGGGAAGAAATAAAAGTGTCTTTATGTGTGGACAAAATGATGCTCTATGTAGAAAATCCCAAAGAATTTACAAAAAGCCACAGAAACTAAAAAGCGAGTCCAGCAAGGTCATAGGATAAAAGGTTGACATATGAAAATCAATAATAATTCTATATATAGCAATGAAAAAGTGGAAATTTAAATTTTAAAAAATCCTATTTACAGGAGCATAAAAAGACATGAAATAACTAGAAATAAATCTAATAAAATGTATTCAAGAAAACCAGAAAACATTGCTGGGAGAAATTAAAGAAGATCTTAATTAAAGGAGAGAGAGACTCTTTTCATGGATCAGAAGACTTAATACTATTAGAGGTCGGTTCTCCCAAATTAACCTATAGATTCAAAGCAATTCCAAGAAAAATTGTACATACTTAACAAGGTAATTCTAAAATTCAGAAGAAAAAGCAAAAGATCTACAACAGACAAAAACAACTCTGAAGGAAAATAAAGCGGGGGTGAACACTATGTGATTTCAAGACTTACTGTAAATGTACAGTAATCAAGACACTGTAGCATTCTGTAAGGGCAGATGTATAGATCAACGAAACAGAAGCGAGTTCAGAGACAGATCCACACATATAAGCAATTGATATTTTATGAAGGTGCCAAGGTAATTCAATGAGAGAAACGTCTTTCCAATAAAGAGCCCTGGAACAACTGAAAATCCATATCCAGAAGAAAACCAACAAAACCCAAAACAGAACAAAAAACCAAACTGAATCTCCACCCTCATTTTGCACCACATAAAATATTAACTTGAAATAGCTCATAGACCTACATATATGACCTAAAGATAAAGCACTTTTACAAGAAAACTTAGGAGAATGATCTTTGTGAACTTGGATTAAGCAAAAATTAATTAAGACTCAAAAAGCACAAAATATAAAAGAAAAAATGATAAACTGGACTGTTTCAAAATTAAAAACTTCTGTTCTAGGAAAGACAATGTTAACAAAATAAAAATGGAATCCATGGACTTGGAGAAATATTTGGGAAAGACATACATGTTAGAGACTTATCTTCAAAATATATAAAGAGCTATTATAACCTAATATAAATGTGCTTGATATGAACAGATAATTTACAAAAGAAAATGAATCACTAAAAAGCACATAGAAATATGCTGGATATCATTAGACATTAGGAAAAGGCAAATTAAAATAACGAGATACCACTACATACCCATAAGAATAGCTTAAATTAAAAAAGATTGACAATACCAAGTGCTGACAAAGATGTGGAACAACTAGACTTTTATACATTGTTAGTAGGAATGCAAAATGGTATAGCACTTAGAAAAAGAATTTGGCAGTTTTTTATAAAGTTAAACCTATGTTTCCATATAACCCCAACAGTCCCCATTCCCAGTTATTTACTCAAGGGAAATGAAAATATGTCCAACCAAAGACCTAAATGAATAATTATAACAGTTTTATTCATAATGACACAAACTGAAAATACCCCAAATGGCCATTAACTGGTGAATGAATAAAAAAATTGTTACATGTCCATACGTTGGAACATTATTCAGCAATAAAAATGAAGAAACTAAAGACATATGCAAAAACCTGGATTAATCACAAAAGCTTTATGCTAAGTGAAAGAAGCCAGACACAAGGGTACACACTCTATGATTTCATTTTTGTGACGTTCTGTAAAATGTAAAACTGTAGTGATAAAAAGCAGATCTGTGACTGCCAAGGTCTAGAGGGCGGATGTGAGGGAAATGACTGCAAAGGGAACTTTTCGGGGTGGTAAAAATATTCTTTATCTTGATTGTAGTGATGACTACCTGACTCTATATATTGTCAAGCCTCATCAAATGATACATTTTAAAAGGACAAATTTCACTGTATGTAAATTTTACCTCAATAAATCTCACTTTAAAAAATTACGTTATATAAAATCTCAGAATTGGAAAAGGATGACACTCATTAGTATGTATAAGTTCTACCATGCTGGTAGAAGCAACAACAACAAGAACAATGCGGGACGAGTCTACTTGATAGTCACACTGAGATTTAACAGCTCTAACACTCTCTAATTTGTACTTTTAGACAAGCATGAGCACATCTATCTCTGTAGGGAATTAAAAACATATTACCAATTAAAAATGATTGACAAATAAAAAAAGATCATGTAGTGAAAACATGGGAAAAGCTGATAACAAAGATAAACCTATGTATGTCCTTTAAATGAGAAAGTGTAATGCATATTATACTCCCTCACAAAGTGTATCCATATATTGGAAAGGATAAATGTATGGACAGGTATAATGGTGTTCACTATACTATTGTTTACTTTAAATATGTCTGAATTTTTCCATAATAAAGAATTAAAAGTTAAATGGCAAAAACATGCTGTAGTATGCAAATAAGCTGCTTAAGTAAAACATTAAAATACATTAAATAATTTGTATCAAGACAAACACATATTGGCCCAGCAATGAGTACCTTGGCAATAGCAGTCTGTTTAAAGATGCGAGTAATCAATCCCATGACAGTCTCAGTGGCATCTGAATTTGGAGCTCTCATTAATTTTTCCCACTCTTCAAAGCTGCTATTCAATTCCTATGGGGGAGAATATAACAATGTTTAGAAATACAGCATATAGAACAGAACAATTAATGCAATAATGAATCACGTCCTACTTATTTTCTTTTTTATATAGAAAGATATAAAAAGAAAATAAAATTCCCAAAGATGCTAATGTGTTCATTTAAAAACATCAACACGGAGTAAGGTCAGTCACATGTTCACAATAATGATAGAAACCAACGACAAACTGTGGGTGAAAACCAAGCCCTTTGGTAAGACCATAAATCAAACAATTGCAGCTTCCTCTTAAGGAGAAACATTCTGTAAAGTAAAAAGAAAAATTTAAATATATAAGAAAGCATGGTAGTGAAAATGTATATGGTAGCAAGTGTTTTAAATAAAACATATAATTTTATTTAGATAAGTATAAAGACTTGGGGAATACTAGTTAAATAAAAATCATATACTGCCTCTGTTTTATTTTTTTTCTAATGCTAAAATAATGGATACAGCAAATAAGATCATTCTTATTTTATCAACAGCATGTTGCTCAATGTTTACAAACTGCTTACTAGTCTTTGTTGTCAAAGTCATGTCCAGATTTGAAGAAATTTCAGAGAATACATAAGGATTGCACTTCCCAAAAGTAAATGTAGATAAAGATTAGGTAAAATATAATTTGGCTTTCTGATATGTTGAACTTCACACCTTACAACACGATCATAGAATTTTAAGATTTCAAGAACAGGGCTGCATCCAAGTTAGTCTAGAATACAGGTAGCCATACTTAAAAAAAAATCCTAGAGCAAGAAATACAACTTCCCTTGCTAAATATTGAGTTTCACACGCTACAAATACTTAGAATTTTTAGTACTAAAACTTTGTTGCAATTGAAGTACTTTCTTTCTATATTCAGCAGAAATATTTTTTTAATCACCAGGATACTGAATCTTTTCACATTATTTGATGACTAAAGTTAAATTCTTCTCTCTTCTTGAAATGATACAAAGTCAATTCATATGCTCTATTAATTAAACCTATTTTAAGAAAGCGGACTTTTCCTTCTGTGAAATATGAAATATGTGGAATCTTTCATAGAATAATTTAAAATGATTTAAATAAGTCTTTCAATCAAAGAAGGGTTCTCACCTTGGCTGCTGCTGCTGGAAGATCAAATGGAATACGCTGTCTGATTTTAGGGGGCAGCTGGGTTAAGACTTCAGTCTTTAATCTTCTAATCATTATGTCACTTAATAGCTGATGAAGTTCATTAAGGTTTGATGCCCCTCTACAATCCCACTGACGCCTTTTACCAAAATATCTGTTAATGTGAAGAAAAAGCATGTAGCAAAGCTGAATGCTAGAGTAAGAAACTGTTTATCCAGTGTGTTCTTCCTTTTAATGGTAAGAAGCCATGACACTGTTTTTACTGTTATTTCTAAATGCAATTAGTTTCAAAAAGCTCAGCTTGACAAGCAGTAATGAATAAGATTATACATTACCTTAGCAATAGAAAATGTTAGTGTCTAAATATACTGTTTACGCTAAGTTAATGCAAGGCTGGGATGAACTGATAATCTGAATACCACTGGCATTCTGGGTGGGCTCACAAAGGGCACAACCAGCCCTAACTAAGCACTAACTGCCAATACACCAGCCAGTCTATACAACAACCAAAACCACTTAAAACATTTTCCACACCCTCATTGATCTGTTAAGCAAAGCAGATTGATCACTTGGTGATCTCTTCTTCCTTTGAAACCACTAGATTGACAACAAAGAAAATTAAAAAAAAAAAAAAAAAGACAGAAACCCACTATGAAGGAGAGAACGAAAGAAAAAACATCAGGAAATAAGCAATTTCAACAAATATTCAGAAGACACAATGCAGACAGAGAGGTGGTGGCTGACTTGGCTACAACTTAAAATGCTTGCACAAGGGAACCTATCCTCTCGATCTCTGAGCAGACTGGGAGTTGCCAGTACCAAGCACTGTGGGCAGGCGTTAAGTAAACGGTGGAAATCTAGTACATCTATTTGAATGTACGTATCAGGACAGCTGGCCTAATAACATCCCCCTATTATTGTGACAACCCAAAGACCATTCCCACAAAATTCCCAATCATCTTCTAAGGGCCCATACTATTGAAAATAGGTGTTATTAAATAACAGAGGAATTCCTGTTATGTTGTATTATGATTACTAATATTAATAATTAAATAACTCTCCATTTTAATGAGATTTTAGTGGTATTTTAGCACAAATAGGTGTCAATTTAAGAAGCATAGAACTTGGTAACACTAACGTTTTTTTAGTTTAATGTATTTTGATAGGAAACATACAGGAATAGCACAGACAACATTAAAAACATGTACTTGCATGTAGAAGTGATTAGAAAAGGATAGTGAATGGATGGAAATACTACATGACAAAATGATGGACATCATTCAGTTGTTTAAAAAAACTAAGTGCTGGCATTGTAAAAAAAATTAATAGGTTTAATTATAATTGTCATAAATTGAATTACAGAAACTTGTTCATTGAAATATTTTTACTTTCTTTAATGCTTTATGTCCCCATATTTATATTAAAAATTCATACACTAACAAAAATGGAAAAATACTTGCCAATATCTGATTCTGTGACCTATTCTTCCATTTACAATCATACATTTTGACCTCATGGTAAAAAAAAAAAAAAATCTAATTTTCAGAACTACCAGTAATGGCAAGAAGATGCTGGGTCTTTTAGAATTTTTTTCTTTTTTTTAAGTTGAGGTTATGATAGTTTACAACCTTGTGAAATTTCAGTTGTATATTATTATTTGTCAGTCATATTATAGGGGTGCCCCCTCACCCTTTCTGTGCACCCTCCACCCCCCTCCTCCCTAGTAACCAGTAACCTCTTTGTCCACGTGTTTATCTTCCACATATGAGTGAAATCATACAGTGTTTGTCTTTCTCTATCTGGCTTATTTCGCTTAACATAATACCCTCAAGATCCATCTATGTTGTGAATGGGATGATTTTGTCATTTTTTATGGCTGAGTAGTATTCCACTGTGTGTGTGTGTGTGTGTGTGTGTGTGTATACACACACACACACACACACACCATATCTTCTTTATCTAGTCATCAGTCAATGGGCACTTAGGTTGCTTCCATGTCTTGGCTATGGTGAATAGTGCTGCAACGAACATAGGGGTACATAAGTCTCTTTGAGTTGCTGATTTCAAGTTCTTTGGCTAAATACCCAGTAATAGGGTGCCTGGGTCATATGGTATTTCTATTTTTAATTTTTTGAGAAATCTCCATACTGTTTTCCATAGTGGCTGCACCAGTTTGCATTCCCACCAGCGGTGCCTGAGGGTTCCTTTTTCTCCACAACTTCTCCAACATTTGTTATTTTTTGTCTTGGTTATTATAGCCATTCTAACGGGTGTAAGGTGATATCTCAGTGTAGTTTTGATTTACATTTCCCTGATGATCAGTGATGTTGAATATCTTTTCATGTGTTTATTGGCCATCCATATCTCCTTTGGAGAAATGTCTGTTCATATCCCCTGCACATTTTTTGATAGGGTTGTTTGATTTTTTGTTGTTGAGTTGTGTGAGTTCTTTATCTATTATGGAGATTAACCCTTTGTTGGATATATGATTTGCAAATTTTTTTTTCCAGTTGGTGGGTTGTCTTTTTGTTTCAATTCTGTTTCCCCTTGCCTTGTAGAAGCTCTTTAGTCTGATAAAGTCCCACTTGTTTATTCTTTCTATTGTTTCCCTTGTCCAAGAACACATGGTGTCCAAAGAGATCCTTTTAAGACTGATGTGAAAGAGTGTACTGCCTGTATTTTCTCCTAGAAGTCTTAGGTTTCAGGTCTTATTTTCAAGTATTTGATCCATTTTGAGTTCATTTTTGTGAATGGCATAAGAGAACGGTCTACTTTCATTCTTTTACATGTGGCTGTCCAGTTTTCCCAATACCATTTGCTGAAGAGACTTTCCTTTCTCCATTGTATATTCTCAGCTCCATTGTTGAAGATTAGCTGTCTGTAGATGTGTGGTTTTATTTCTGGGCTTTCAATTCTGTTCCATTGATCTGTGTGCCTGTTTCTGTACCAGTACCATGCTGTTTTGGTTACTGTAGCTTTGTAGTATATTTTGAAGTCAGGGATTGTGATGCCTCCAGCTTTCTTCTTTTTTCTCAGGATTGCTTTAGAAATTCAGGGTCTTTGGTTGCCCCAAATGTTCTATTTCTGTGAGGAATATCATTGGGATTCTGATTGAGATTGCATTGAATCTGTAGATTGCTTTAGGTAGTATGGATGTTTTAAATATGTTTATTCTTCTAATCCATGTGCATGGAATGTCCTTCCATCTCTTTATGTCATCATCAATTTCTTTCAGGAAAGTCTTGTAGTTTTCATGGTATATGTCTTCCACTTCCTTGGTCAAATTTATTCCAAGATATTTTATTGTTTTTGTTGCAATTGTCGATGGAGTTGTGTTCTTGAGTTCACCTCTGTTAGTTTGTTGTTAGAGTATAGAAATGCAACTGATTTATGTAAATTGATTTTGTACCCTGCAACTTTGCTGTAATTGTTGATTATTTCTAGTAGCTTTCTGATGGATTTTTTAGGCTTGTCTATATATAAAATCATGTCATCTGCAAACAGCAAGAGTTTCACTTCATTGCCTATTTGGATTCCTTTTATTTCTTTTTCTTGCCTAATTGCTCTGGCCAAAACCTCCAGTAGTATGCTGAAGAAGAGTGGTGAGAGTGGGCATTCTTGTTCCTGTTGTCAGAGGGATGGCTTTCAGTTTTTCCCCATTGAGTATGATGTTGGCTGTGGGTTTGTCACATATGGCCCTTATTATGTTGAGGCACTTTCCTTCTATACCCGTTTTATTAAGCATTTTTATCATAAATGGATGTTGGATCTTGTCGAATGCTTTCTCTGCGTCCATTGAGATGATCGTGTGGTTTTTGGTCCTCATTTTACTAATGTGGTGTATCACATTGATTGACTTGTGGATGCTGAACAATCCTTGTTCCTGGTATAAATCCCACTTGATCATGGTGTATGATCTTTTCAATGTATTGCTGTATTCGATTTGCCAATATTTTGTTGAGGGTTTTTGCATCTATGTTCATCAGTGATATTGGCCTGTAAATTTCCTTCTTTGTATTGTCCTTGTCGGGCTTCGGTATCAGGGTGATGTAGGCCTTGTAGAATGTGTTAGGAAGTGTTCCATCTTCCTCAATTTTCTGGGATAGTTTGAGAAGGATAGGTATTAAATCTTCTTTGAATGTTTGGTAAAATTCTCCAGAGAAGCCATCTGGTCCTAGACTTTCAATCTCTTTACGTGTGATTGGTCTATTCAGATTCTCTATTTCTTCTTGATTTCATTTTGGGAGGTTGTAAGAGTCTAAGAATTTATCCATTTCTTCTAGGTTATCCAATTTGTTGGCA
Source organism: Equus quagga (assembly GCF_021613505.1). Taxonomy (NCBI): domain Eukaryota; kingdom Metazoa; phylum Chordata; class Mammalia; order Perissodactyla; family Equidae; genus Equus; species Equus quagga. The sequence continues at coordinate 2,115,935 of NW_025799860.1, forward strand.
TATAGTTTTTCATAGTATTCTCTTACAATCTTTGGTATTTCTGTGGTATCTGTTGTAATTTCTCCTCTTTCATTTCTAATTTTACTTGTTTGAGTTCTCTCTCTTTTTTTCTTAGTGAGCCTGGCTAAGAGTTTGCCAATTTTGCTTATTTTCTCAAAGAACAAGCTCTTTGTTTCATTGATCCCTTCTCTGGTTTTTTAAATTTTGATTTCATTTATTTCTGCTCTTTTTATTATTTCTCTCCTTCTGCTGACTTTGGGCTTTGTTTGTTCTTTTTCTAATTCTGTTAGGTGTAGTTTGAGATTGCTTATTTGAGATTTTTCTTGTTTGTTGAGGTGAGCCTGTATTGCAATGAATTCCCCTCTTAGGATCGCTTTTGCTGCAACCCAAATGAGTTGGTATGGTATGTTTTCATTTTCATTTGCCTCCAGATAATATTTGACTTCTCCTTGATTTCTTCAATGATCCATTGGTTGTTCAGGAGCATGCTGTTTAATCCACATCTTTGCCCCTTTCTCACTTTTTTTCTTGTAATTTATTTCTAGTTTCACAGCATTATGGTTGGAAAAGCAGCTTGATATTATTTCAATCCTCCTAAATTTATTGAGGCTTGCTTTGTTTCCCAGCACATGGTTTATCCTTGAAAATGTTCCATGTGCACTTGAGAAGAATGTGTAACCTGTTGTTTTACAGATGGATAGATAGATAGATATTTATATATCTATCTATCTATATTAAGTTCTCTATATATCTATTAAGTTCTTTTAGGGTTTTTTTGAGAATGAAACTTTTGCCATTAAACGGATTCTTAAGCACACTCTCTACCTATGTGACATATTCTGCAGGTGTACAGAAAGCTAGGTGGAGATCTTTTGGCACAATTGCTCCATGTGGGCACAGACAGCACACAGGTGTCTTCAAATAGGCCCATTACACAGGCCTCACTTGCTTCCTGCAAAGCACCAATAGCTGTGCTCCAGAGCATAGGTGTCTTTTGAAGTTGGAGCCATCTAATTTCAGAGGCCACAGTACCAGTACCAGGCCTGTAACAATGAGGTTTCTTCACCGATCCAGGAGAGGGTGCACTGCTGAGACAGCTTTCGTAGCTAGTTGCCTCCTGGGTGCTTTACCACTAGTTGGTTACAAGCCTTATGCCTGATATGAGCCATGGTTTAGAGAAATCTTTTCTCCCACCCCTCTTCTCTTTCAGCTAGATTCAGACCACTGGAGATTCACTGACTCTAAAGAGCGTTTGCAGCACCACATACTGCTGAACTCTCAGCCTGAACTTTAGGGTGCAAAGGGGAAATGAGAGGGGGAAGGAGGGGTGGAAGAGATGCCACCTGTCTTTTCCCATTAAATTTGATAGTAATTATATATACTTTTTGGAATATCCTATTATTTTTTTAAACAGCTTTACTGAGATATAATTCATAATACCATACAATCCACCCACTTACAATGTACAATACAAAGGTTTCTAGTATATTCACAGATATGTGCAACCATCACCACAGGAAATTTTAGAATGTTTTCATTATCTGAAGAAGGAACCCTATATTCTTTAGCTATCACTCCCTTAACTGCCATCCTGCCTCCCCAGCCCTAAGCAATCACTAATCTATTTTCTGTCTCTAGAGATTTCCCTATTCTGAACTTTCATATACATGGAATCATATAGTCTATAGTCTTTTGTGACTTGCCTCTTTCATTTAGTATAGTTTTCAAGGTTCATCCATGTTGTAGCATATAGCAGTACATCATTCTTTTTAAGGCCAAATAATATTCCATTGCATGGATATACCACATTTTGTTTATCCATTTATCCCTTGATAGACATTTTGGTTATTTCCAACTTTTGGCTTTTATGGATAATGCTGCTATAAACATTCATGTACAAGTTCTTATGTGGACATTTATTTTCACTTATCCTGGGTATATACTAGGAGTTGAACAGCTGAGTTACATGGTAATTCTATGTTTTATCAATTGAGAAAGTGCCAGACTGTTTTCCAAAGCAGCTGGACAAGTTTATATTCCCATAAGCAAGGCTCAAGGGTTCTAATATCTCCATGTCCTCACCACTACTTGTTGTTATCTGATTTTTTGATTCTAGCCAATCTAGTAGGTGTGAAATGGTATCATTGAGGTTTCGATTTGCATTTCCCTAATGACCGATGATGTCAAACATTTTTTCATGTGCTTGTTAGCCATGTGTAAATCTTTGTTGGAGAAATGTCTATTCAAATCCTTTGCTCATTTTTTAATTTGGTTTGTCTTTTTATTATTAAATTATATAAGTTCTTTATATATACTAGATACAAGTCCCTTATCAAATATATGATTTACAAATATTTTCTCCCATTCTGTTAGTTGTCTTTTAATTTTCTTGATTGTATTATTTGAAGTATAAAAGTTATTAATTTTGATGAAGTACAATTTGCCTAGTTGTTCTGTTGTTGCTCATGCTTTTGATGTCACATCTAAGAATCCCTTCCCAATTCCAAGGAATGAATTTACCCCTGTGTTTTCTTCTAAGAGTTTCCTAGTTTTTGCTTTTATATTTAGGTCTTTGATTCATTTTGAGTTAATTTTTGTATATGGTGTAAGTTAAGAGTCCAACTTCATTCTTTTGCCTGTGGCTATCCAGTTGTCCTAGCACCATTTATTCAAAACACTGTTCTTTTCCCCATTCAATGATTTTAGTTGTCTTGTTAAAAATCAGTAACTGCAGATGTCTGAGTTTAGTTCTAGACTAACAATTCTATTCCATTGACCTAGATATTTATCCTTGTACCAATACTACACTGTCTTGATTGCCATTATAATCTAGCCTCCTATTCTATTATTCTTTTTCAAGGTTGTTTGGCCTATTCAGTGCCCCTTGCAATTCAATATGAATTTTAGAATCAGCTTGTCAATTTGTACAAAAGTCAGCTAAGATACTGACAGACTATCAAATCTATAGATAAGTTTGAGGAGTGTTGCCATCTTAACAGTGTTAAGTCTTTCTCATCAATGAACACAGGATGTTTTTACATTAATTTAGATCTTAAATTTCTTTCAAAAATGTTTTGTAATTTACAGAGCATAAGTTTGACATGTCTTTAAAAATTTATTTCTAAGAATTTTATTCTTTTCGATGCTATTATAAATGGAACTGTTTTCTTAATTTCATTTTCAGATTGTTCATTGCAAGTGTACAGAAATAAAATTAATATTTGTATATTGATTTTATACCCTGCAAGCTTGCTGAACTCATTTATTAGTTCTAATAGGTTTTTAGTGGATTCCTTAGGATTTTCTATACGTAAGATCAAGTCATCTGTGCATAGAGATAATTTAACTTCTTCCTTTCCAATCTGGATGCAATTTATTTGGTTTTCCTGCCTAATTGCTCTGGCAATTAGAACTTCCAGTACAATGTTGAATGGAAGTAGCAAAAGCAAATATCATTGTCTTATCCTGATCTTAGGGGAAAGCATTTAGTTTTTGACCATTAAGCATAGTGTTAGCTGTGGGTTTTTTGAAAATGCCATTATCAGGTTGAGGAAGCTGGTAACTATATTTTTGATAGTGAGAATTAGCCTTACAATGGTGTTTTCAGAAATAAATTACCTTCCATTGGCAGACAAAAACCGTGTTAATGTGATTCAGGCTAAAGATAAAGAGGATGCCAACTGAGCCTGTAGTTGTGAGGGAGCGCTGGGTACAGATTCAAGAAAGGCTAAAGCAGTAGAGTCCACAGGATGTGACAACTGACTGGATACCAACAGTAAGGCATAGGCAGCAGTTAGGTTGACTTCTAGAGTTTAACTTATAAGAATGAATCTTAAACAACCAAGATTGAAGCTACTGGATGAAGGGCAGTTTTCAGGGATGAAGTACAGTTTTGAATATCTTGACTTTTATGTGCTGATGGCATATAGACACCTAGCATAACACTAGTTGTACCGGTTTGGAAATCAAGAGAATAGAGTGGGTTGGAGATACAGATACCATATGAGTATTCCTGGAAGCCATTCCTACATCGGGTTGGCTAGCAATAACTTAACTACACATGGAAATTACTGAGAACTACATAAATATAGCCCACTAAACTCAAACTAAATGGACCTCCCATACAGTTTCCTCTTAGCCTTATCCTAAAAATGCTGACACTCCAACACCACCACACAATACAAAAAGTAATATATATTATATATAAAATATATTTTATATATTATATATATATTTGAATATATATACATGGGGGACAAAGTTGGACTGAAAATAGAGCTTTCAATCTATCAAATAGCCTACATCTATAAATTTGACAGAGACACAATACCCTGTGAAAACTGCCAAAGCCCCTCTCAGAGCCTTGAAATGCGCCTATATAAGTGAGGGATTCTGAAATTGAAGATTCATTAGTTTTATGGCAAGGAAAGAAAATTATACAAGTTTGCAAGTGCAATAGCAAAGAGGTGAGGTATATAGATGAAAGAGGAAAGATATAAATGAATAAGAGAAAAAGAAAAATTTTTAAGGACAAAGCAGCAGCAGTATGATTTAAAGTGAAATTATACATAAAGGAAACTTAATTCCTAACAACCGAAAATTAATAACAACAACAAAACTTCAAATATTTCTAAAGAAGTTATAAAACATGAACCTTGATAACTTCTTTTGGAATTAATATAACGATTTTCTCATTCAGATTTGCAAAGTAAGTAAAATTTCATTTCTTCTTTTATAAACAAGAATAAACACAAACTTCTTTTATCTTCCTTTTTGATCAGATATAATTAAAAAGAGGCATTTCTCAATAGGCACTGAATATTAGCTTATGATGATGCAACAGGAAGTTTATGACCAAGAACACACATGCTTATCTGTGTTCATGAACATACACTTGCATACACACACACACACACACACACACACACACACAGTTAACTTTGGACTCTGGAAATTACCCTCTGATTTTTTTCTCAAGTTCTCGTGTGCCCCTTTGTAGCAACCCCTTTCTCCCACCCCCAGTTCTTGGGAAATACTGATCTGTTTTCTGCCCCTATAGTTTTGCACATTCCAGAATAGTATGCAAATAGAATCATAAAGTACGTAGCCTTTTAAATCTGATTTCTTTCACTTAGCATAATGCATTTTAAATTCATCTCTGTTACTGGTTGTGTTAGTAGTGCATTCCTTTTTATTGATGACTAATATATTTCACTATATGAATACATCACAATTTGTGCATTTGCCAGTTGAAGGACATCTGGAATGTTTCAAGTTTTAGGTGACTATAAACAAAGCTGCTATAAACATTTGCATACAGATTTTTGAGTGAACATATGTTTTCATTTATCTTGACTAAATACCCAAAGTGGGATTGCTGGGTTGCATGTCAAGTGTATGTTTAACTTTATAAGAAATAGACATACTGTTTTCCAAAGTTCCTATACTTTTTTGAATTCCCACCAGCAATGTATGCAAGTTCCAATTGTTCAGCATTGTTGCCACCATTCAGTACTGTGAGTTTGTAAAAATTTTCCCTATTCTGATGCATGTGTACTGGTATCTCATTGTGCTCTTAATTAGCATTTCTCTAATAACTAATGATGTTGAGCATCTTTTCAAGTGCTTATTTGGCCTCCACGTGTTTTTTTCAGGTGAAGTCTCTAAATCTCGCAACCATTAAAAATTCTGTTTGTTCTAACACTGAGTTTTCAACGATTTTACATAATCTTTTATAAATTCATTTTGTGCATTTTAAAATTTATATAATTATACATATATATGAATTTATATATTCCTTTATCAAATATATGCTTTACAAATATTTTCTCCTAGTCTGTGGCTTGTCCATTCAATTACCAGTGTCCCTGGAAGAGAGCTTTTCAATTTTTATGAAGTAAATTTCATCACTTTTGTCTTCTGTGGTTCATGTTTTTTTGCATCCTATATAAAAAGCATTTGCCTAAGCCAAGATCACAAAGAGCTTTCCCTTTATTTCCTTTGAGAAGTTTTATAGTTTTAGGTTTTATATTTCAGTTTACAATCCATTTTTAATTGACTTTTTCAATTTTTAAATTATGGTAAATACACATAACATAAAATTTACCACTTTAACCATTTTTAAGTGAATAGTTCAGCAATATTAAATATGCTCACAATGCTGTATAACCATCACTACTATTCATCTCCAAAATTCTTTTCATCTTGTAAAACTGAAACTCTATACCCATTAAGCAATAACTCTTCATTTTCCCCTACCCCCAGCCCCTGGCAACTACCGTTCTACTTTCTGTCTGTATGATTTTGACTAATCTAAGTACCTTATGTAAGTGAAATTACATAGTATTTGTCTTTTGGAGACGGGCTTATTGCACTTCACATAACGTCCCCAAGGTTCATCCACGTTATAGCATATGTCAGAATTCCTTTCCTTTATAAGGCTCAATAATATTCCATTGTATGTATAAACCACATTTTGCTGATCTATTTACCTGCTGATGGACACTTATGTTGTTTCCACATGTTAGCTATTCTAAGTAATGTTGGTATGAACATGGGTGTACAAATATCTCTTCAAGACCCTACTTTCAATTCTTTTAGATATATACTCAGAAGTGAAATTAGTGGATCATATGATAATATCATCCCACTGCCTTCTAGCTTCCAAAGTTTCTGATGAGAGATCTACTGATAATCTTGTGTTTCTTTTGGTGAGGAAGATTGGCCCTGAGCTAATACATGTGCCAATCTTCCTCATTTTTTGTATATGGGACACTGCCACAGCACGGCTTGATGAGTGGTGTGTAGGTCCGTGCCTGGGATCCAAACCCGTGAACCCCGGGCTGCTGAAGTGGAGCATGTGGACTTAACCACCATGCCACCGGCTGGCCCCCTGCTGATAATCTTTTTGAGGATCGCTTGTATGTGATGAGCTGCTTCTATCTTGTTGCTTTCAAGATTCTCTTTGTCTTTATCTTTAGCAAGTTTGATTATAATGTGCTTTGGTGTGGGTCTCTTTGAATTCATCTTGGAGTTTGTTGAGCTTCTTGGATGTTTATAATCATGTCTTTACCAAATTTGGGAAGTTTTCAGTCCTTATTTCTTCAAATATTCTCTCTGCCCCTTTCCTTTTCTCTCCCAGAACTCCCAGAATGCATATGTTGGTCTGTTTTATGGTTCACACAGATCCTTTAGGTTCTATTCACTTCTCTTCATTTTTTTTTCTTTCTACTCCTCAGCCTCAATAATTTCCATTGTCTTATCTTCAAGTTCTCTGATTCTTACCTCTAGCTGCTCAAATCTACCTTTGAATCCCTCTGTTGAATTTTTCATGTCAGTTATTGTACTTTTCAGCTCCAGAATTTCTTTTTGGTTTCTTTTTTAGGTTTTCTATCTCTTTATTAATATTTACATTTTATTCATACATAATTTTCTTGACTTTCGCCACATCTTCCTTTAGTTCTCTAAGTACTTTTTTTGTTTGTTTGTTTTTCAGGAAGATTAGCCCTGAGCTAACATCTGTCACCAATCCTCCTCTTTTTGCTGAGGAAGATTGGCCCTGAGCTAATATTTGTGCCCATCTTTCTCTATTTTATATGTGGGACGCCTGTTACAGCATGGCTGGATAAGCAATGCATAGGTCTGCGTCTGGGATCCAAACCGGTGAACCCTGGGCCGCTGCAGCAGAGCACGTGAATTTAACCACTATGCCACCAGACCAGCCCCTCTTTGAGCATTTTTAAGGCAATTGTTTTAGTCTTTGTCTAGGAGATCTGTCATCAGGTCTTTTTCAGGGACAGTTTCTGTTGATTTATATTTTTCCTTTGAATGGGCCATACTTTCTTGTTTCTTTGCCTTAAGATTGTTTTGTTGAAAACTGGACATTTGAATCTAATTATATAATAACTCTATAAATCAGATTCTCCCCATTCCCTATGTTCTGCTGGGTTTTGTTGTTCTTGTTTCTTTGATCTTTGTGGGCTGTCTCTGCGCCAAGGATCAGCCTGAGGTATAAACTTAAGGTCTTCCCAGTTATTTTCTGAGACTGTGCCTTTCCCTGGGTATGTGTGGTCACCTTCAGTTGTTCTTGAATGTCCTAGTATTTAATGTCTGGCTCCAAAAGGGGGAAAAATAGAAAAATAAAGAGGAGGGGACGGCACTGACCCCTTAAATTCCCTGAAACTCATTTTAGCCAGAAGGGAAGGGACTTGCAACAAGGTGGGGAGGTGCAACAACAATGGATGCTCCCACTTCATCTGCACCTCTGTGATTAGAGGCAGCAATCAGTGACCAGAACACAGATCTTTGATATTTGGAGGACAGGGTCCTTTTTGTGAACCCTGGCTCCCACAAGCTATGTGCAAGTTGCTCCAGGAACACATATATAGCTGTCTGTCTTTGGGCTGGAGATGGAAGACAGGCAGCTGTTACTGTGGTAAAAGCTGGAATGGACTGAAATTAACCACAATTTATTGTCCAAGCCTTTCCCTGGAAGTTGCAAATCTTCAATATACTCCACAGTTTCATAAATAGTGACATCAGACAGATTCTGCCAGTGCAATTGTCTAGGTGGGAAAACAGATTCTTGATGCTTCCGACTCCACCACCTTCCCAGAATCCTCTATAATCCATTTTTAGTTAAATTTTACATATGGTGTGAGATATGCATTGAGCTGCTTCTCTTTTTTTTTTTTTTGCATATGGATATCTAATTGTTCCAGGAACATTTGTTGAAAAGACATCTTTCTCCATAGAACTGCTCTGCATCTTTGTCAAAAATCAATTCACTATAGAGCTTCTGGGTTGGTGAACACATGGGGATTTGGGGCAGAATGGAGCACCCAGAGAGGGCATGGAAGCTCCATGCCCTTTCCTCATCCCTTGCCCTATGCACCTCTTTCATCTGGCTATTTCTGAGCATTCAGAAGAAAACTGGAATTTCTGGCAAGACTAAAGAAGATCAGGGAAGAAAATTAATATCAAAGAAGCTAGAGGCCTAGAGTTTAGTTTCAGCCCTTGAGAATCCATGCTTTCTTACCAGACCCTGGCATCTGTCCCTGAAAACATTAAGCCAACCTCACAATATCAACCCTGACTCAGATAAACAATCCTAAAAAGAATTAACAAAGACCTAGAAAAAACCAATTAGCAGAAAGAAACAAATTTAACAGAATCTGGCAGTAAGCTATACCTCAGGACTAGCAGAAAGTAAGTTAACATGCAACCCTCACCATATCTCTTTTTTCACATTTTCCAAGATGTTGTGCAAAGAAATAGGTATATTTCCCAAGAAATAATTCATGAGGCATTAATGATAAAATCCCTTCTCCCCAGAGCTTATCCTCATGACATCTTAATTCCGAACAAACTGGACCATAAAAGCAAATCAGGACTCATGTCACCACACAAAGACACTCTGAGGCAAGCTGGATGCCCATCATGAGATGGCAACTAGTTTTCAACATCTACAAAACCATGTTCTATTCTTGCAAAAGGGGCTCAACAGACATAGTACAGGAGAATTCCAACTATTAGTGAATTAAGGGGAGGGCTAAGGTTGTACAAGAAAGTGACAGAGAGACAAAGGGAGAAAGGAGAAAAGAGAAAGAAAAGGAGACGAAGTAGAGGCACCAGGGCTGGCATCATAGTCCTGGTTGGAAGTGAGATGCATGGCGTAGTAAGAAGATCCTGGGAGAGCAAGCCAGATGACCTGTGTTTGAATTTTCATTTCTCTGTCTATGGGTTGCATAATGTTGGACCCATCACTTAAGTCTTTTAATCCTCACAATTCCCATCTGTAAAATGGGAAAATAACATTGCTGTACAGGTTCAACACAATCTCTATCAAATCCCAGCTGACATCTTTGCAGAAACTGACAAGCTGATCCTAAAATTTAGACGAAAATGCAAAGGAAACAGAACAGCCAAAACAATCTTGAAAAAAAACAAAGTTGGAGGACTTACACTCACTAATTTCAAAAATAAAAACCCTCATTGGACACCATTAGAGAATACTAGGAAAACAACTTATTATTTTCAAAACTCAAAAATAAAAAGGAAAAATTAAGCATTTTCCTGACTTTTCCAAACTAACTGAACCACTGAGTGTCCAAATAGTAGATGAGTACAAGTTTTCCTTTAGAGAGGCATGTCAACTAATAAATGAAGAAAGAATGTTAGAATATCACCATTTCGCAATGCCTAATGATTTAACAGATCATGTACTAATATTGACAGCTGCTAACATCACAAAAAGAGAGGCCTTAGATCATGGGCCTCCTAATGCAAGAATACAACATCCCCATAAAAGTATAATTGCAAAACAACAACAAAAAAGTCTCTACATCTTTATACTGATATAGAAATATAGAGGACAGAGGAACATGTTAAACAACATTATGCAAGTAGAGAAATCTGGATTATAGTAACAATTTAGTTTAAACAAATTAAAAATAAATAAAGGAAATAGAAGAGAAACCTAGAGATTGAGAGAGATAAGAGATATCTATCATTTGTAATGTGTGAGCCTTATTTAGGCACTGACTCAAACAAACTATGGGGAAAAAACCTTAAAAAAAAAGAACTGTAAAATTATGATATTAACAAGATAACTAGAAGTTTGAACATTTACTAGATTTTTTAATGATATTAAGGAATTATTATTAATTTTAATTTTTTAGGTATGATTGTATTATAACTAATTGTTTTTTAAAAAACAGACCTTACTCTTTAGAGATATATACTGAAATATTTTAGGAATAAAATGTGCTGTCTAGACTTTGCTTCAAAATAATATGGGGTGGTGCAGGTAGATGGGAGTATAGCTAAAACAAGATTGGTCCTGAGTTGATAAATGTTGAAGCTGATAAAGAGTACATAGGGGGTTCGTTATACTATTCTGCCTACTTCTGTATATATTAAATTTTTTCTGTAATAAAATAGTAAAAAGAAGACCAGAAAATACACTAAAAAACAAAAGCTATGGAATCCAGGAATTTGGGAATCCAATAGAGCAGAATCACAAAAGAAAATTCAAGATGACAGCTATGTACCATGCGTAAAGAAAAACCAGTCCAGATTGGAGCAGAACAGAAGCCTGTGGAAGGGAGGGCTCCAGAAAAAATGCAAAAAAAAAAAAAAAAATTATTTTATACGCTTGGTGCTTGTAAGACCTTTTGGAAGCTGACAAAGCTATTAGAGTCTTTGAGTAAAAAATGAGTGGTGGCTATATGGAAAACCAAAAGATGGGAGTGGGGGGGAAGGAAATAAATAATTATAAGATAAAAAATTGACCAAGAAAGGAACAGTCAAGTACTTGATTTATTAGAGAATAAAATTAAGTTATTTAGTCCATTTATTCTGTTTATTTAATCATATAAACGTGGACACTGAATTACCAAATAAATCTAAGACTAGAAAGAGAAGGAAAGAAAAGTGGCGGCAAAGGATGCTTAAATTGCTGCTCTTTTACTTTTTAGTTTTATGATTTAGACAAGTTACTTAACCATTTCAAATCTCAGTTTATTCATCTATAAAATCTATACAATATCATCAACCTCGTAGGATTGTTGAAAGAATTAAAGATGTTACATCTAAACTACACGGCATAGGGGCCAGCCAGGTGGTGCAGTAGTTAAGTTCACATGTTCTGCTTTGGCGGCCCCGGGTTCACTGGTTTGGATCCCGGGTGCCGATCTACCAACCACTTATCAAGCCATGCTGTGGCAGGCGTCCCACATATAAAGTAGAGGAAGATGAGCATGGATGTTAGCTCAGGGCCAGTCTTCCTCAAAGAAAAAAAAATACACAGCATAGTATCTTATATATAAAATGCAATATCACGTAGCCAATAAAAATGATGTATTTTACTTATTGATATAGAAAGATATCCTAAAAGCAGTGCTAAATGGAAGAGCATATTACAGAAGAGTATGTATAATATAGCCCTATTTATATAAAATTGCCTATCTATCTGTCCTTATCTACCTAAGCAGAGAAGCTATCCAGAGGGAAAGTTACCAAAACACATTAGTAACGGTTATCTCTGGACAGGGAGATTTCAGTTGATTTGTACTTATTTAAAAAAAAATTTTTCTCTTTGTTTAACTTGTTAAAATAAGTTTAATTATTTTCCCAAAAGCAATAAAGTATCTTTAAATTAGTAAAAATAAAGGAAATAAAAAACTTATAAAGACAATAAAGCATGGAACAAGGTGATGTAAGTGAAATTAGCAGATGATAGCATTACATGTAGGCTATGTTAAAACTATGTAAAAACTATTAGATATATGGACAAGGTAGAAATAAATAAAAATGAAAACAATTTACTTGTTAGTATACTTGGATTATGGTATTTTTCCTTTCCATTTTTATTGTTACAGTGTTACATATTTTTATTGTTCATCATATATACATTAATAAGTATGTATATTTTACAAGTTCTTCCTCATATTAAGCCAAAATCTACTTCCCTATTAAGTTTCACTCCTTAATAATAGTTTTGCCCTCTGAGGCCACAAAGACAAAAGTCTAATTCCTTTAAAAATGACAGATCTTTAAATATTTAAGGACTTGTTCCCTCTAGGTCTTCTCTTTTTCAAATTCCTATAGGCTTCATAAGGACAAGCACTATGTCTTACTCATCTTTGTATCGCCGGCAGCTCTGAAATAATGTCTTAAATATAGTAGGCAATCAATAATATTAGGCATTTGTAGAGCTGAATATGAAATCCCTTCATTATCCTGGTCACCCTTTCCAAGATATGTTTTCATTTGTTAACAGGCTTCTTAAAATATGACTTTTAGCTCTCTCTCAATTCTTCATATACCTAGTCTCCAGAGACCTGAAATCTACTGCAACCATTCCACTCCCACGGCTATAAGTGGTCCTGAAAAAAACTCTACCTGGTAAATTCAGACATTCTACTCTCTCCCACCCCCATCCTTCTAGCCCACTTGCTCATTCAAACCCACTATATCTTCACTCTCTCATCAGGACCTTTCAGTCAACTGACTGCTCCACTTTTACCATAATCACAATATTCTTCCTGTCATCACATCCTTCCTCACCTCGTTTTTGAATTCCAAGTTCATACATTAGCTTTATTCTTATCAATATAGCATAATTTTCCTTGGCCCACAGTCCATGCATCACAAGCTGGTGAAAAAAAAAACATCTTTGATAAAAAAATCTTCGATGGATCCAACTATAAGCCTTTTCCAAGCCTATACCCAGGCTGCCGGGTGTTGCTGGGGAAATCATAGCTTAGGGAAGCCTGGTTCCACTAAAAATCTAGAACTGCTGCTCTCAATGGTTTCTCAGTGCTGCCACTAATGTTACCACACTAATCTTGTTATTTCCTTCTCCCATTCAGCAAAATTTCATACCATGTCAACATTCATCAAACTTTTAACCCTCTACTTTTCCATTTCTCTGAACACATGACTATCCTCCCCATTCACAGAGAAAATAAAAGCCATCATATGCAAACTCCCTCAACTTCCTGCCACACTACAAACTAGGATATATTCTCAATACCATGCAGCCATAAAAAAGGATGACGTTCCGGATGTATGCGAAAAAAAGGACAAATAAGAAAAGTACAAAACAATGTATGTTTACAATATACTATGAACTATGTAAAAAACATGAATTTGCTTGAAAATGCACACAATTTCTGTGGAAAAATTAAACACTACATATAGAAAAAAACAAAAACAAAAACAAAAAACTACATATAATTGCCTAAAGGGAGGGAAACTGAGGTGAAAGGGAGATTTTTCAAAGTATATACTCTACTATAGGTTTAGAATTTTGAACCACATGAAAATGTCGTCTAAAAAAATAACAAACAAAATTGTAAATCTAATCATGCATGTCTCTTCTGTGCTTTAAAATCCCACAATGCAGGGGCCAGGGGGAGGGGATGGGGAGATATTATTTAATGGGACAGAATTTTAGTTTGGGATGATGAAAATGTTCTGCAGGTGGATGGTGGTGATGGTTGCACAACAACGTGAATGCACTTAATGTCACTGAACCATACACTTAAAAATAGTTCAAATGGTAAATTTTCTTATGTGTATTTTACAATAAAAAAAAATACCCCACAATATTGATTACTAAAGAACAAAACAAAACCCTCTCCAATGTCTTCTTACTGCTATTAGGATATAGAACAAGATTGCACTAGCTCAGAGTCCTCAGCTGAACCAGACTTCTTTTAATTCCTCAAAGGCATAGCAGTCTCTCTCGCTCTGGGCCTTAAAATATAAAATTCCTCTTCCTGGAATGTAAATAAATATCAGTTATTCACAGGATGCCTCTTCTGTTTTCTGTGACTTGATTAGTTCACTCTGCTAAACTCTGCCTTCACAATCTTCACTTCTCTTTTATGACACTCATCACAACAGTAACTATCGGTTAGTGTTTGACTTGAAAATGCAGGGAAGCCTGGGACCATGTGGCTCTTGTTCCCTAACGCAAACTTGATGCCTAACACACGGCACGGCATATAACGGGTACCCTATAAATATTTTTTGAATGAATGGATTAACTCAAAATTAAACCATACTCCAGATGTACTCTAATTAATGAGTGGAGTAGAACCATCCTTTACTCTGGATGTTACTTTGATTACTGTGTCCTAATATTACTTTATTTTTATCAGTTATGACAGACAGCTGACTTCAATTTAGACTCAGGTTATTCAAAACCAGAAGTCTGTTTAAACTGAACTACTGATAACAGGTGAGGATTTCTCAAATCCCGTCCACACAAAGCAGACTTTCTAAGCGTAAGCGAGGAATTTATCCTATTAAATTTTATCTAATTATTTTTCAAGCTTATCTCTGCCATATACTATATTAACTGTTTCTTTCAGATTTGAGCTATTTGCAAATGGAATAGACCTGACCTCTATTTAGCCATAGATGAGAACATTAAATGTGACAGTGCTGAGGACAAAGAACAGTGCAATTCCATAAGAGACATTTCTTAAAGCTGACAATGACCTATTAATTAACACTTTCAGGGAATGGCTATAAATACCTTTAATATGTATTATCACCCAGCATTTTCCCTCTCATAAAAATGCAGATAATTACTTCTCTTAAGAGGTGGAACGGGCACAAAATATCAGCAACAAAGAAAGTTCAGAAAATTTGATAAGTTACTATGAAGATATTCTGGGATATTCTTAACCTTTAAGCATGACATGAGGGAGGACACATATGTCTTCCCACAGTGTGCCTTTGGAAGGTGGCTGCTGATAGCAGGATGCACGGCTGGATTATCTACGTGTTCTCTTTTTCTATGCAGAAGAACATTTATTAAAGTCGCCATTTCCTAAGTCTTTCTCACTGCCAGGAAAAGGGAAAAAAATGTAAGAGGAAGTCATACACAGAGCAAGCCATTTAACCTCGCCAGTTTGCTATAAAACGACAGAGAGGGACGAGGTGATCTGGAAAGTCTTTTCCAGCTCTAATGTGCTAATGCTTGACAAGTGAATGTGCTGCCTTCTCCAGATCCTGTTTGTATTTATAGCTTCCTCTAAATATAACCCAGTGGAGTGAATGATGTAAGGTATTTTGGAGATGGGACATTCTGCTTGAGTAATACTTTCTCTGCGCCTCTCCAATCAAACCAGGGAGGTGGTTACCTACACCCAGACTTCTCATCTCTGATCCACATTCACATTAGTACACTTCTGTTTGCCATCACGTATGTATTTAATAAATTTTATAAAGGCAAACATACTTTTCTAAAGCTTCACTTAACTTTATTTTGATTACAGTCATGACATTTCAAAGATAAAATACGGGTCTAGAATTGCATAACTAATCATAATTTGCTTTCTGCAAAATTATAGTGTGAAAATGACACCTTCATAGAATCAAAACACTGTGGAAAAAAAATTAACATTCTACAGACTAACTTAAAATGCCAGGAATTGCCTTGATCTGAATTAGAATCTATGGAACCATAGTGCTTTTGAGATAAAGAAGTGAAGGAATAAGATAAAACTTTTGAAATGGAATCTGAAAGAAAATGCCTTTTGAGGAGCATGATAATAATCTAGAAATGGCTTTCTCAAGTAAACAGGAAATAAAACACAACCTCCTCAGTCATAAAGCATTTCATAAAGATACATGATTCTTTGAAACAGTGTTTGCATTAATAAGCAAGAAAGAGACAGAAATACACCTCTGTTGTCATAGGACAAGTCCTAATCAGAAAACAACAGGGCTGGCCCAGTGGCACAGCGGTTAGGTTCGCACGTTCCCCTTTGGTGGCCCGGGATTCGCCCGTTCAGATCCTGGGTGCCGACATGACACTGCTTGGCAAGTCATGCTGTGGCAGGCGTTCCACATATAAAGCAGACGAAGATGGGCATGGATGTTAGCTCAGGGCCAGTCTTACTCAGCAAAAAAGAGGAGGAAGATTGGCAGCAGATGTTAGCTCAGGGCTAATCTCCCCCCTAGCCCCACCCCCCCAAAAAAGCTTTCTGACCCCTTAGGTTTTCCTAGTCCCCAAAAGGTAAATTCAGTTAAATATGTATGTTTTATGTAGGCAAAATTTTGGCATTTTTAGACTACAAGAATTATCATTAAGAGCTTCCCAACAATATCTAGAATCACGCCATCTAGAATCATGGGCATTATATTTTAAAACTATTTATTATCATTTGTGTAGAGAAAGACAACTGACTTTTTGAGAGTAACTTTGTGCTAGGACACCTTAATGAATTCTCTTTTGTTTTAAAAAATTTTCAGCTGATACTCTCAGGTCTTCCAAATAAATAGCAACAGATGCAAATAATGATAATTTTGCCTTTTTCTTTCCAATTTTTACCTCTTTTTTTTTTTCTGAGTAATTGAAGTGATTAGCACCTCCAAAAAAGAGGTAAACTGGTGACAGGGAGCATCCTTGCCTTGGTTTTAGTGTTTCATATGATGGTGGTTTTGGGCTTAAAACACCCCCCCCCCCCCACACACACACACATATATATTGGATGTGTATATATGTATCTAAATAAACACACATATTTACTTTAAAATTAGTAAAAACTATATTCAAGGCTGGATGCTGAATTTCATCAAATTACATCTTTGCATATCTGGAGGTGATGAAATGAAGTTTTTCCTTTTCATTATTAACATGGCTAATTATATTAATACATTTCCTAATATCAAACTATGCTTGCAATCCTGATATGAATCCATTTGCATATGGTTAATATATTAGGCCTCTTAATGAGTTTCTGGATTATACTAACATTAAGGACTTACGCATTTAAAGTCTTAAGTAGAAAAGGTCTTTGTTTTCTTTTTTTCCTGCTATCTTGTCTGATTTTGGTATCAACGTTAAACTGCCTTCATACAAACAATTTGGAAGGACTCCTTCTATCTCCATGCTCTAGAGCCTTTAAAAAGCATGAGAACACCACGATCACACAGGTTATTTGAGGGAATTGCAGGAAGGAAAAAAGAAAACACACACACACATTAGGAAAAGACGTGAGAGACCCCTGTTACAGACAAAGAGCTGATTTCTATAATATATAAAGATTTCCAGTATATCACTAAGAAAACAAAAGCCAATATATTTAGTAGAACAAAGGGCAAATAACATAAGTAGACACCTAGCAGAAACAAAGTACCAATGACTCTTACATGTATGAAAAAATGCTCGACTGCATTTAATAACGTAAGAAGACAAATATGTATTAAAACCACTATCAGGTCACATTGACAAAATAAAATAATTTATATTTGAACATGTTGGCAAGGTGTGGGGGAGAGACAGTATTACTGCTGATGGAAATATAAACTGGTATAACTTCTGTGGAGCATAATTTGCAAAAATCTATAAAATATAAAAATGCACATGCATTTTGTACCAGTAATTCCACTTCAATAAATTTATCTTACAGATTTATTACCATGTGTGTGACGTGAGATATTAAAATAATTAAAGATTATTGAGTGTTCAGTACGTGCCAGTCACCGTTCAAGCCCTTTAAAAATATTAGCTAATGTCTCATAATAGCTCTCATAATAACTCTCTGAGGCAGGAATAATTATTCTCTGTTTTTAGAGCTGAAGGAACTAAGGTATGGGGAGGCAAAGCACTTTCCTAAAATAAAACATCTGGTAAGAACTGGACATGAAGATAAAACACAGGTGGTTCAGCTCTAGTTTCACATGCTCTTTGCCACTATAATATGCTACCTCTCAACATGTGAAAAGATATTCATTGCTGCACTGTGTGCAACAGCTATATACCACAAGCAAATATCTATTAATAATAGACTGCATAAATAAATTATAGCACATCCAAACAGTGGAATACATGCAGCATTTAAAAGGAATGTCAAAACTCTTTCAGTAACTGATATGTAAGGATCTCCAATAAATATTAGGACAAGACAGCAAACTACAGAACAATGTACATATTATACTACTACATATGAAGAAATACAATGAAATAATATTATACACGTAAAATCATATGTGCTTTCCCCTGCAGGGAGTACCTCCAGAAGGGTACACAAGAAACTGCCAACCTGGTTACCTGGGAAGGGAAATGGTTGGCTGGGGGACACAAGCGGAATGGACACTTTTCACTTTTGTATAAGTGCACGCTTATCTAGTTAATACAAGTAAGTAATCTCAAAAATAAAATAAGTGGGGCTGGCCCGGTGGTGCAGTGGGCTTTGGCAGCCCAGAGTTCACAAGTTCGGATCCTGGATGTGGACCTACGCACCGCTTGTCAAGCCATGCTGTTGTGGCAGGGGTCCCACATATTAAGTAGAGGAAGATGGGCATGGATGTTAGCTCAGGGCCAGTCTTCCTCAGCAACAAGAGGAGGATTGGCGGCAGATGTTAGCTCAGGGCTAATCTTCCTCAAAAAATAAACAAATAAATAAAATAAGTGGAAAGTAGAAATAAAGAAAAACTGTCATTATCTGCTCTTTTTATTTATTTTATAAATAGGTCATTCTCACAAGATTTTACTTGAAGCAATTATTCCATAGCTACCACAAGTTTGAAAAACACTGGAACAAAGAATGACTAATAAAGCTTAATGTTCTTGGTAAATATGTGAGCATTAAAACTTATAGAAAATAATCTGTCATACCTGATGCGTGCATTACAGTATCTTTTGGCATAGTCAGTCCATGTTCCAAATTTTTGTGGAAAGAGAGCTTCAATCTGCATGAACAGCTGTAACGATACAAGTATTCTCAGTATGTTGTAATATTTTCAAGTAAATTATTATTACTATGATAAATCCCAGTTGAAAAAAATCATAAAAAATGAAAAAGACAATCTACCTCTTCTTCCTCAAGGCTCCTCCTTCCCCTCGTCCTCCAATCCTGCCATCCTGCTCTTCAGGGGTAACTGCTTTCCTTTCCTTGAGTATCCATTTATTTATTTTGTATGCTTATGTAAGCATATGGATATATTCTCTTTTATTCACATGAAGAGGGCCATATTATCCATATACAACCATAATTTTGTCCCCCAAAAAAATCTTAGACATCATTAAAGTACATATATATCTACTTTTACTTACTTTTAAAAATTATACAAGCAATGTATTACTTTAATAATAAAGCACCATTTAAAGTCTGCAAAGCAATACAATATTAAGTAGATGTACTGTAAAATATTTAAACAATCTCCTAATAATGGACATATAGGCTGTTTCTAGCTTTTATGCAGTTACAAAAATTAATAAATTTGGGTAAGTCTGTGTGTGTATATGTGTTATATATAAATAAATATAGGTGTAGGTATAGGTACCTACATCTATCAATCATCTATCTATCCATCCATCCATACACCCATCTGCATTTCTATTAGATGGGTTTGTAGGGTATATTTTTAGAAATGAAACAGTGGGTTTAAGGTATATGCTTTTTAAAGCTTGATAGATGTCACTGTGTTGCACTGTAAAAAGATGGTCCCAATTTACATTTCCATCAATAGTATCATGAAATCTTTTAATTTTTATAACTTTGATAGGCTACACATAGAATTACCTTACTGTTATTTAATATACTTTTTAAAAAAACCAGTTTTATTGAGATATAATTCATATACCATTTTTATTGTTCATACTTTTAAAGTGCACAATTCAGTGGCTTTTAGTGTATTCACAAAGTCGTGCCTCAATCACCACTATCTAATTCCGGAAAATTTTTATCACTCCTAAAGTAAACCTCATACCCATTACCTGTCATTTACCATTCCCCCTCTCCCTAGTTCTGGCAACCACTAATCTACTTCCTTTCTCCATGAATTTGCCTATTCTAAACATTTCATATAAATGAAATCATATAATATCTAGCCATCGTGTCTGGCTTCTTTGACTCAGCATAATATTTTCAAGGCTCACTCATGTTGTAGAATGTATCAGTACTTCACTCTTTTTTACGGCTGCATTTTGTTTATCCATCCATCAGTTATGAACATTGGCTTTTTTTACACTTTTTGGTTATCATGAATAATGCTACTCTGAACATCTGCATACAGATTTTTTGTGAACGTATGTTTTCAATTCTCTTGGGTATATATCTGGAATGGAATTGCTAAGTCTTATGGTAACTCTATTTTTAACTTCTTAAGGAAGTGCCAAAGTGTTTTCCAAAGTGGTTTTGTTGCTTTACATCCTTTTCACATGACGACATACTACTAAATAACCACTGGGTCAAAAAGAAATCACAAGGGAAATTAGAAATCAGAAAAGACTTTGAGATAAATGAAATTGAGGAAACAACATACGAAAACGTGCGATGCAGTGAAAGTAGTTCTTAGGAGGAAATTTATATCTGTATATGCCTATACTAAAAAGAAAAAACTCAAATCAATAACGTAACTTTCCACCTTAAGATAACAGAAAAGGAAGAGCAAACTAAACCCAAAACAAACAGAAGGAATAACATCATCAAGATGAGAATAGAAATAAACAAAATAGAGAACAGAAAAACAACAGAGAAAAATCAACGAAACCAAAACTTGGTTCTTAGAAAGAACAAAATTGTAGCTAGACTGGCCAAGAAAAAATAGAGAGAAGATTCAAATTACTAAAATCAAGAATGAAAGAGGGGACATTACTATCAACCTCAAAGAAATACGAGGGATTATAATGGAATACTATGAATAAATGTATGCCAATAAATTAGATAATTTAGATGAAATGCACAAATTCCTAGAAAGACACAAAGTACCAAAAGTGACTCAAGAAGAAATAGATAACCTGAATAGATACAAATTCAGTGAAGAGACTGAATTACTAACCTAAAAACTACCAACAAAGAAAAGCTTGGGCCTAGATAGCTTTACCATTGAATTCTATCAAACATTTGAAAAAAGAAGTAATACCAATCTTTTGCAAACTCTTCTCAAAAATGGAAGAGAAGGAAACACTTTCCAACTCATTCTATGAGGTCAGTAACACCTTGATACCAAAACCAGGTAAAGATACAACAAGAAAACTACAGATCCACATCTCTTATGAATACAGACACAATAATCATCAACAAAATATTAGCAAACTGAATCCAGCAACATATAAAAGGATTATATACCATGATCAAGTGAGAGTTATTCCACAAAGCAAGGTTGGTTTACTGTCTGAAAGCCAGTTAATATTATACACCATATGAACAGAATAAGGGACAAAAACCATATGATTATCTCAATAAATGCAAAAAAAGCATTTGACAAAATTTAATAGCCTTTCATGATTAAACACTCAATAAACAAGGGATACAAAGCAACTTACTCAGCATGGTAAAAGAAATCTACAAAAACACACAGGTAACACACTTAAATGTGAAAGACCGAATGCTTTCCCCCTAAGATCAGGAGAAAAACAAGAATGTTCACTCTCACCACTTCTATTCAAAATTGCACTGGAAGTCCTAGCCAGGGAAATTAAGCAAGAAAATGAAATAAAAGGCATCTGCACTGGAAAGGAATAAGTAAAACTACCTCTATTTGCAGATGAGATGTTCTTATATACAGAAAACCCTAAGAAATCCACTGAAAAACTATTAGAACTAATAAGTGAGTTCAGCAAGGTTACAGAATACAAGATCAATATATAAAAATCAATTGTATTTCTATATACTTGTAATGAACATTCTGCAAATGAAATTAAGAACACAATTCCATTGACAATAGCATCAAAAAGAATAAAATACTTAACAAAAGAAGCATAAGACTTATATTGTGAAAACTACAAAGCACTGTTGGAAAATAATTAAAGAACCAAATAAACTGAAAGATATCCCATTTTCATGAATTTGAAGACTTAATTAATATTGCTAAGATGGCAATACTCTCCAAAGTGATCTGCAGATTCAACACAAAACCTATGAAAATCCAAGCTGGATTCTTTACCAAAATTGCCAAACTACAAAAAAGCCATATGGAAATTCAAGGGACTCAAATACCCAAAATAATCTTACAAAAGAAAAACAAAGTTGGAGGACTCACACTTCTCAGTTTCAAAACACCTAACTTAGAATTTGTAATTTTATATTTTTTTTCTTAGAGAGTCCCAAACATCTCCAAATTGTATAACTATCAGGATCCACAAAACCAGGATTTACCCTTGCTTTGGACAGTGGCTACCATGCAGGAGGGGTGAAAGTACTGGCATGTAATCACAGTGGGACACAAGGGCCTTTATTGTATTGTCAATGCTCTCTTTCTTATAGTAGGTAACCAATGGGTAAGTATTCATTTTACTATTATAATTTAAAATATACATATCTTTTTATGTCTTTCTTAAAAGACATATTTCATCTTTTTTTAATAAAAGTATAATTAATCCTATTATTCAGTGACATAATTTTGGAACATAAGTAAATTATGTAGGTTCCATTCTCCCACTTCCAGTAGGTATCCAAGAGCAAAAAAATGTAAAAGGTAAAGTTGAACATTTTACTATCACTATCCATGTGCTGTTATATGTATCTCAGAAAATTTCCAGGGTGGAGTTCAAAAGCAGAGCATTGGTAATGCTAGTAGAGATGCCCAAGATTTTTCTATGACTCAGTGGTCGTTAATAGTCTTCCCTAGGTTACACTGACCCTGATAGACCTACAGGAGTTTCATCCATCATTTCTTCTTCTCAACCCTTTAATCACTCCATACCTCACCTGCCTCTTAGAATGGTAAAAGCTAAATGGGGTATCAAACAAATGCCTTATTCCTCCATCCTAAGTAGATACCCTATCTGGTCTGCATATAAGTTGTAGTTTCTATCTTCCCAAACATGCATCTTGATGTGAAAGAGGAACAGAGAGAAGTTATGTAAAACAGTATAAAAGACATAAAGCAGATTCAGCTCCAGTCCTAAGGAGTTTATAATGTAAAATAGACCAGATAAATGAAGATCAAGACCACAGAAAACCAAAAGAACACAAATGTGAAGAATATTACAAATTTGTACTATATGACAACATTATAAAAGGAAAAACAGTTTTTTATATATACTTACAAGCATGGCTAAGGTTTACATGTAAACTGATAAAAAAGGTTATAGTAAAAGATATATTTAATCATTAGTAGCTATCTAGAAATTCCCAATGTATGCTTATGGCATTTCAGGCACGTAATTTTAAACTAAAAATTGTAAAACAAGTAATTGATTCAATTTTCTTTTCTTCTTTTTTTTTAAGCCCAAAGTATAAGGATTTTAATACCTCTTCAGGCCTTCCCAAAGCTGGAGTTCCTGTAAGAAGAATGGCTCGTTTGGCTTTCTGTACTACTGGCAGTAAAATCCTGCTGCGAGCTGCATTTCTGGACTTCATGTAGTGTGATTCATCCACTATAACTACTTGGAAGTTCTGATTATTCAATGTATCTATCAAGGTCTCTGCATCTGTGGTTAAAAGACCATAACCCAGAACTGTCACCTTGCTGGTCGATATGCTCCTAGAAAAGAAAATCCATGTACTTTAAAAATATTTCAGTGACCAATTTATTATTAACAACACAACTCTTTGGGAAGAAATACAGAGGAGAAAAAAGAAGACAAGAGGAGCTGGTACTACTGCTGAATCCCAATTTCTCTTAAGATTTTACCATCCTTAAATAGGACAAACCAGAATCCAAATTTTAAAATTTTGGTTAAGCAAACCCAAATTTTTGGTTAAATGGTCTTTGGAAGATTTTGACATCCAACAAACCACATTTTACTAGGATAAGAACATTACCTTCTAAGAATATTTGCTTCCACCCACCCAGGATCATGATGGATGCAGTGGATACTCAAATATTTGTTGACTATTCAATGAAGCCTTCCCACAAACAGGATAACAGTGGTTTTCAATCCAGGTGCTATTGGGATTTTGATCAGGAAAATACTTAGCATTGCAGGGCTGCCCAGTGCACTGCAGGGCATTTCACATTCCTGGACCCTCCCACTAAAGGCCAGTAGAGTCCTTGTCATTGTGACAACAGAAATGCCCCTGGCCCTAGGGTGATGACATGGGGAAAAGAAGAGGTGGGTACCATCTCATGCAGAGACATGTTTGGCTAAGGTGATGCCTGATCTTTTGAACTATCTCTATCATTCATACATCTCTAATATTCTTTATCACACTGTAATGTAATTATCCATTTACATATTTATCTCCCTTACTATATCAAAAGATTGGTGAAGGCAGGGAATGTGTCATTCATCTTTGTATGTACAGTGCTATGCTCCCGAAGAGTTTGTAGAATGAAATTAGACAAATAAATGCATTAAAATAAAACATATCACTTTTCTATTTCCTGTATCACTAGTGAAAAATACAGGACAGAGTCAGTCTTCTGCAGTTCTCTACCCTCTTAACAGAAAAGTCAGAGCTCCTCAATAGCCAGTACCAATATGAGAATTGCATTTTTTTTCCTTAATGACAACTGCACTTAAAGCCCTGGATAAATCTAACGAATACAGAGACATGAATTTCTTACTGTACTCAAATACCAGAAAAGCCTGCAGAAGAAAAGTATAGGGTTAATATTACTAACTTAGGCATATTGAGAGCAATATACACAAGACAAGGGCTTCAAAGGCCACTGTGGCCTGCCACGTCTTGATTACCGAATAGTCCAGGAAAAACTGACATATTCCCAAAGGACGTATGTGTATTTGTGGTAAATACATGTTGCCGCATGTTGGTATAACCCAAAGCTGTTTTTTTAAGTACCTAGAAGACACTGGGTAATTTTTTCTGCCCTTAGCTGTTATCTTCCAGAAAAGTTATACTCTGGGGTTGTAGTACTATCTAACATATCCCAAATGTTATTCAAACAGAAATACTGGCCATTATTTAATTGCAAGAGTGTATTTCCAAAATAATAATGAAAACTAGCTGACCTAAAGGCTATAAAAGATGATAGAGGAGAAATATTTTAAGAATACTTAAATGTAAACTTTTAAATAAGTTACAGCTAACAAAGTGGGTATAGAGGCCTTAATAAATTCTACATTTTATAAATTCTTAGGTTTTTAAAATTTTATGCAGTTTTATTGGAGGAGAGGAAATTTATTTACAATTATTATCTACATCTTATTTTGACTATGCAAATAGTGTCCAAATTTCCTTCGGCCCAGAAAAATGTATTTCATCGAATTAAGAGTTGCAAAGTTGAAAGAAAAAAGGCCTCCATCTTACTTTGTCTATTCCTCCTTCTACATTCACAAAGGCCAACATTTTTTCTACAAATACTCTTTATGTTAAAAATCTTACAGAATACAATACAGTACAATAATACTACAATTAAAAAATCTAAGTATTAATAGACATTTATTTCAAGTAGATATACTGCTTTTTATTTGAGGCTCAGAAATTGGTAATTTTGAACTTCTGTAAACACGTAATTTGCATGATTCACCTAGAAACTCAATGGAATAAATTATCAATATTCAAACTGATTGGTTTATTCTAATGGCTAGAAAACAAGAAAAAAACAGTAGTTACACTATTTTAGATTTTTAGTGTAAGGACTTCAAATAATCACAAAGCAAATATTTTCAATATAGAAAATATTAAAATCACAAATTAATATAATAAAGAAAATAAAACTGGTTAATATTAACTTTTACTTATATATAAAACTTGCATATTAACTAACAAATTAGAAAGCAAAACCCACCATAGTTGCCGGTAATAAAAGTTCACCAAACTTCAAGTTAATCTTGGAAAAGTTGTGAAATTTATTTTTCAACCCGCTAATAGTCAGTTTTAAGTATATTTAAGGTATATATAAAGCAGGTATATTACATGTATCTTTAAAAGTATACATATTTTATATTTACTTTTAAAATATACCATATAAAAGAGCTTACAATATTAAATATACCATTGGGGTTTAGATATATAATTCATATTTAAAAATGTAAAATAAAATTCTCCACACTACTCTCTTAAAGCTAAATTTTGATCTATAGGTGATATTTCATTCCAAACATTAGTATATAGTAAATACACAGGAAGGCTTTTATCCCCTTAAATATTAAAAAGTTGTTCTTACCCAACATCAGTTTTATTCTGAATAACATTGATTTCTTCCGGACCCAGCTCTGGGATCCATTTCTCTAATTCTTCTGTCCAAGGGTACCTCAGAGATGAAGGGACCACTATTAAAAGAGGCCATTCCTCCTTATAGAAGTAAGCAATGGCAATTGCCTGGATTGTCTTTCCTAGACCCATCTAAATTAAAAATAAACAAATTAATTAAATTAAGGCTAAAATATTTTTAAAGAAAATATTTGAGCATTATTAAAAGAATTTCCCAATGTAAAATCAATTGAATTACACAGTTAATAAAAAGCTCAAGATTATTATGACCTGTAAAGTTCATTAAGTAAATTATATTATTTTCAAACCATTTGTGATTGGACTCTGATATAAAAAGGACCCTTAATTTTACATATTCCCTATACTGGTTTCAAATAACTTAATTTTATAAAGATGTGTGTGACCATTTTAATTTCTCCTCTCACAGAACACAAGAGGAAATGCCTTACCTATACAGCACCAAATCATATTATTTTAAAGCTAGAATCAGCCCTAAATCATGTACATTTTACAAAAGAAGTAAGCACAGAGTGGTTATTTAGCTTAGTTAATTGGATGCAAAACTAGTAAGAGAGCCCACATCTCCAGTGTCTTCCCACTTTGTTGTTTTCACACTTACATATACCCTGTCTGTACACTATATTCATTTAAAAATTAGTTACTAAATGAATGTTTATAGTGGTTTTGTTCATAACAGCCAGAAACTGGAGACAACTCAAATGTGCTTCAAGCGGTGCAAGGGAAAAAACTTCATGTGGTATATCCATACAATGGAATGCTACTCAGCAATAAAAAAGCAGCAAACTATTGCTATACACAACAACATGAATGAATCTAAAATGCATTTTGCTAAGTGAAAAAAGCCAGACTCAAAAGCTACATACTATATGATTCCATTTTTATGTCATTCTGGAAATGTCAAAACAATAGGGACAGAGAGCAAACACATCAGGGGCTGGAAGGAGGGGGAGGGGGCAGCATAGGGAACTTTTCAAGATGATGGAGCTGTTCTATTATCTTGATTGTGGTGGCAGTTACATGACTGTTATGCATTTGTTAGAAACCATAGAATTCTACACTAAAAAACAGTGAATTTACCTATAAGGGTGAATTATATCTCAATAATCCTGAGTTTAAAAAACAGGAAGTAGTTACTATTGTGAACCATGAGAAAAAGAAAGACTAAAAGACATATAGGCCTTGCTTATCAGACTATTCAAAGAGAAAAAAAGACACAGAAACCTAAAACAATTAATTTAAAATTAGCTTTAAATGCTGAGTGAAATTAAGAAAAGAGAAAAAGGGAGTTATGGACTTTTAGCAAGTCTCCATTAAGAAAACGTCGTTTCGTGTATGTGTTTTTCATTTTACTACTACTATTAATGACAACAAAAGTAATCTTAGAATAATTCAAGCAAAATTATATTTATATTCATCAAACTCAAAGAGAAAAGAGAAAACTAATGTGAATTGCTTAGGGGAAAACGTTCTTTTGACTGGAATAAAGACAGCCAAAGAGAAAAATGATGAAATGAAATGTAGGGAGTGATTTTGTTTCTCATCTGGTGTATAGTAAGTGCTCAGATATTATTTGACTGCATGAGTGAATGAATAACTAAATAAAGATCAAGGACTTTAAATTCTCTGGGACAGGCAAGACCCAGGCACAGAAACGGTATGCGCAGTTTTTAAAAACGGGGAGGGAGGTAAACGAAAAACTTTTAGTCCTAGGGCAGTAATATTATTAGTTATCTTTTCAAAGTTTTGAGGCACATAACATTCAAGTATAGAGCCAAAGCTAACTCTAAAAGCTTTTAATATTGAAACAAGATCCAAGTGAAGATAAAAATTATTTTCTACCTACTATTTTAAGAATACAATTGAGTTTAAATTAGGCAGGGCTTGGTAATAGGTTAAGATAACTTAGGAAGGTAGATGTAGACACACACACAGCGCCTACATATTCTATTATAAAATTAAATCAATCATTTTACACCTTAGTATTTTATTTCTCTTTCCAAGGAACAGCGTACAACCCCATCTTCAGTCCTACATAGCCAAATTGAAGATTCACCTGATAGTGGCAGACACAGCCCTAGAGAAAACAACAGTCTACATAACTTAGTTTTGTAAATTTGAACCGAAGAGCAATTATGCACCAATATATGGTATAATGACTGCTCTGTTTCCTTGTCCTCACAGCCCTCCAATCCTCAAAGCTGAAACCACTTAAACATCAACAGATCCTGGGACCAACTTGCTTCCACGGATGCAGAAATTTAACAATTACACACCTTTACCTGGTTTGGGGTCATGAGTGTTGCTGCTTCCCCGAAACAACTCTGACCATGAGCCCAGTTCCAGGAACTGAGTCTTCACCTTATTTTGTGAGTGTGGACCATAACACAAACTCTGTGCCATAGCTGTGGGTCCCTGGTTTGGCTTCCTGCTATGGTTTCATAACCCATTTTCCTGATTTCAATTTCTCTGGAAATAGGGGTCTGTTTTGCTTCCCTAATTTTCTGGGAAATAGGATTCTCTCTCTGAGACTAAGATTCTATCACTGGGTCCTTACCTTCTGCTTGTTGCTAAATTTACTTGGTTTCAATCTCCTGTCTACCTGGACTTTTGTGCACTTCACGTAGCGTGACTAACGTGTTCTATGTTGGCCTGCCAGAAACCTACGGATAAACCAGTTATCAACATATCCTAAGCGTGTCTGCTACTGACATCAAAGATGCAGGTCTTCAATAGGGATATTTGGAAATGGGGCTTGAAACAATAGGTAGGAAAAACGTCGGGAAAAGAGAAGCTTTGGATTGAGGATAGGGGAAGAGAGAGGGAACTAGCTTTAGTACAGGTAAGAATAAGAATAATACTGGTGTGCTGGTTATCTTCTAGTTCTCTAATCCTGTCTTCTTGTATCTAATTTGCTATTACTGTATATTAAACCCCTTGAATGAGTTCTTAATTCCGGATATGTTGTTTTTCAGTTCTAAAATGTTCGTCAGAATCTGTTTAAAAATATTTTTAGATTCTTTTCAATAGATTAAATTCTCTGTTGAAAGTTTTCATTTTTTCATCTCTTTTGTCCACCTTTTCCTTAATTCTCTTGAATAAAATAATCATAGTTATTTTAAAGCCCCTCTCTGATAACACCAATATCTGATCCCCTGTGGGATCTTTCTATTACCTACTTTTTCTTTTAGTATTCAGTCATTTGGTCTTGTTTTTTCAGCATCCCTTATATTTTCTGATTGGTTTCCAGACATTATGGATGAAAAAATTATAGACACTTTGGATGATATCTTCCTTCAAGCGGAAATCAGGTTAAGTTTTCTTTTGGCAGGCAGATTGCGTACCAGCAGATACCTAATTCCTTCTAAGACTTGGTTTTAGGCTTTTAAAGAGCAGGGTTTTTTCACTTTTGCCCTTATGCCTAGGGTATGGTCTTTAATATTAGGCCATGTTCTAGAAGAGACTCCTTTGGACGATCCTTTTAGGTATGCAGATTTAAAATCTTAATGAGGAACTAAATCAAGTAAAGAAATTCACAGAGGGAAATGTCAGACTGAAATCCTATGTTCTATTATTTATTATTGGGACGGAGGTGCATGTTTCAGCAGAACTATTTCCTTGTTCTTGTAGATTAAGTTATAATATTCTTTCCCATAGAGAGGTTTAGATGTTATGTCTGAAAATTTTTGTTTATTCTTAGATGTATGTGTTTGTGTTCATTCATGTGTTCTTGTCTCATAGGAGACAAGGAACAGGGAACAGACCAGAGAAATACGGACATTCAGGCCTGTTCTTCTCTTTACTCAAGAATGAAGAGGCCACTCTTTGGGAAATATGCTGTCATACTTCCCTGATGGTCTGGCTCTTCCCCATGGATGGGAGCAGGATTTCTCCTGAAGGGAAAACACTGGGATCACGTGAGGCTGGAAAGGAGGTGGGCCTTCGATGGCATCAGGATGGGACAAAAAAATCTTCTATCTCTAAAGACAGGACATTGAGTTGAGAATGGTAGCTGAACTCAAGCAAGCCTGTACTCTACAGCATGGCTGACTGATGCCTACACGGAGGATAGCAAAAAGTGAAGCAGTGAGAAAGCTCTGCAATGGACAGAGAGGCTGTCTATGGGCAAATGCATTTAAGAATAGCCATATCTAATATTAGTAGTTAACTGTTACACTTTTAATATTGTAGTTTTATTCTTCCCAGGTCTCTAGGAAAATTTCATTAGAAGTCACAGCTTTATAAATGGGATATTATCAACAGGTAAATCTGAGTAAAGAGTATGTTCTTTGTATTATTCATATTCTTGCAACTCTTCCAAATAAAAAGCTAGGGGAAAAAAAGTTACAGTTCTACAACCTAGTAGTAACAGTTGTGCTGGGAAGAATGACAAGAGGGCTGTCCTTTATTTCAAAAGGAGGGGCCAAGAGAAATGATACTAAACTATTTCAGACAGCGCTAAAGGAAGAAAAGCTTCTAAATGCTTTTAAAATTATTTTAGAAAGTCAACATAACATGGATACCAAAACATGAAGGGGAGCACAAAACATAATCAAAGGTCAATCTCACACGTGAGTATTGGTGCAAACATTTTAAGTAGACAATTAAAATACAGAACTCAGTAGATCATTAAAAGAATAACATGACCAAGAGGAGTTCAAGTCCAGGAATAAAAAGACTATTCAACATAAGAAAGTCTGTTATGATAATTCACGATCTTAATAGATCAAAGGGAAAATGTAATATGATAATCTTTAGATGCTGAAAAGACAACTAAAAACATTCAGCTTTCATTTTTGATAAAAGCCCTTTATTAGTAACTATTACTAAAAGGACAATCTCTTCATGTGAGAAAAAGTACATATCTCAACCAAAAAAGTTGTATCATGCTTAATGGAGAAAAAACATTCCTATTAATATCAGAAACAGGTGAAAGAAATGAGAGATATAAATATTAGAACAGACAGCCAAAAATGTATTAGTAACAGATAATGTGACCAAATACTTCAAACCAAAAGAATCAATAGAAAAATGACTACTACTATTGGTAGTAACACCTAAGTAATGCCTACAGAATTTAGGCAAGTGGCTACTTCCAAATCATGATGAAAAAAGTTTGGTACTTTGGAAGGAATAATCAAAATAGAGCAAGGAAACAGAAGAGAATACAGGAACAGGCCAAATACATATGAGGACTGAGTATATGATAGAGGTTGCATTTTTAAGTCAATGAAAAAAAATGATTTATTCAATTAATGCTGTTAGGATAATTGGCTAAGAAACCAGAATATGTCCCCTCAAAATATGCCTCTTTGACACAAAAATTATTTTGAGCTGAAGGCAATTAAGAAGCAGGAAATACAGAATAAGCTCCTCCTTTCTGCCTAAAGGCAGGAAGTAAATTCTCCTTTTACTAAAGACAGACTAGAGGAATCTGCACACCAACCTAGTTAAACTAATCCTTATCTTCCTAGCTACTTCTTCACCATTTACTACCCCTAGCCCAAACCCCTTTGTCTTGTCAATTCTTCACAAATTTGTTGTTTCTTTGTCTAAATTTCATGCTCTGTCACTTCTTCAGGTCTTCGTTCTCTTGTGAAGGCTCCCATGTACACGTAAAAATTCAAAAAAATGTGCATACTTTTCTCTTTTTAATCTGTCTTTGTCGGTTAATTTTCAGACACACCCAGGGACCCCAAGAGAGTCAAGGAAAACTTTCCCTCCACTACACTAACCATTTGGAAAAATAATAAAACTGGGTCTTTGCCTCACCCCTCACTGTAAGATAATTTCCAGATAGATTAAAAATTTCCATATTTAAAAAAAACACATAAAAGTGATAGAAAAAAGATGGGTAAAAAAAAAAACTCAGAGTAGACATTTTTATTCATTATACCAAATCCAGAAAGCATAAAGGAAAATTCAAATAGAACTAAACAAAAATTTAAAATTTATATATCAGAGAGCATAAAACAAATGGAAACCAAATTAAAAAAAAATTGTAACACAAATGACGAAAGGCTAATCAATTTATGAAAAGCTCCTACCAAAAAGAAAAAACAAACAATCCAATAGAAAAATGGAGAAGTGAACAACCAACTCACAAAGAAATATGTTCAACAAATATCGAGATGCTCAATCTCACTCATAATCATAAATTAAAAAATCAAAACTATGAGAAACCATTTTGCACCTACAAAGTAAGATTAATAAAAACTAAAGATTTGGTAACATGCTGGTGACAGTTTGGGGAAACAGGCACTTGTACAGTATTGTGGGAATAAATACTGATCTGACTATCCAGCAAGTCCAACGCTTGGAATGGAATTTTTTCAGGGATATACTTGCATAGTACACTAAACCCGTAAAGAAGAGACAAGTTAGAGAAATTATGGTACATCTATACAATGAGATGATAAGAGATTTTCACATATTGAGGTATATGGGGTAACTATTCAGGTTCAAAACCCATTCAGCTTGAACTAAAGAAGCCTGACTTATGGCCCATCAAACATACATTGTAGATCAGCTGTAACCACATGGCACCACTCATCAAGCCACGCTGAGGCAGCATCCCACATGCCACAACTAGAAGGATCCACAACTAAAAATATGCAACTATGTACAGGGGGGCTTTGGGGAGAAAAAGGAAAAAAATAAAATCTTAAAAAAAAAAAGGTAAGAATACATACTTCCCCTCCTATATCCTATTGATAATGCCCTATTGGTAACCCTGGTATTAGTCACTTTCCGGATATCAGAGTCATATTGACCTACTAATTTGCAACTGAATACCTCTTTGCAACTTTGATGAATATACATCCCGGGCGTGTTTAATGTATGTTCTTTGTTCTAAAAAAGTATAAGACTACTGAAAAGCATGTTTCTCCAGAAGGCTTTCTTCCTTTCTGGAAAAGGCCTTTCTGGGTTATAATCCTCACATTGGCTCAAGTAAAACTCACCTATCTCTCTTATCTATAGACAGTTATTAGTTATTTTGCATTGATATAGATATTATGTAATCATTTTTTAAAAATGAGGTAGATCTATATACTGATATAGAATGATTGGTAAGTCTCTTGTTGCAAAATAGTATATTGAAAAGAAAAATAGTATGGTAAATATGATCCAGTTAATATTCAGAGAAAGAAAAAGGGAGAAAAATAGAGAAAAGAAGAGGGGAAGGGATGGAGGGAAGAAGGAAGGAGGGAGGACAGAAAGAACTATTAGCAGTCACCATTGGAGGATGTGACTGTAGGGATAGAGAGGGAAGGAAAATACAAACTTTGATACTGGGTATCTACCCAAACAACTTGAAATCAACAATCCAAAGTAACATATGCACCCCTATGTTCATTGCAGCACTATGCACAATAGCCAAGACATGGAAGCAACCCAAGTGCCCATCGACCAATGACTGGATAGAGAAGGTCTGGTATATAAATACAACGGAATAATAAACAGCCATAAAAAAAAAGACAAAATCATCCCATTTGCAACAACATGGATGGACCTGGAGGGTATTATGCTAAGTGAAATAAGCCAGACTGAGAAAGACAAACACCCTATGATTTCACTCATATGTGGAATATAGACAAACACATGGACAAAGAAAATAGTTCAGTGGTTACCAGGGAAAGGGGAGCGGGGGTGGGCATAGGGGCTGAAGGGGAGCACTTTTGTGGTGACAGAGGAGAAGTAATGTACAACTGAAATTTCACAACAATATAGACTATTAAGAACTCAATTAAAAAAAAAAGAAAAAAAGAAAGAAGGTCACTGAAGGACAGAAGCTATGCTGGGAGAAGCATTAGGGGCCCAGGGATGGGGGTCGCTTGTGGAGAGGAATTCCTGTGGAGACGAGGGGAGTTGGGTAGTGGGGCCTCTGACCTTCCTCTGGATGTAGGTCCTAGTTTGCTGGTCTTGGTAAAACTAAGGACAAGGAAGAGCCACAAGTGGTGAGTCGCACCCACAAGATAATCATTTTTATTGTGTCTTTTTGTTTTACACTCCACCAGTCAAATCTTCTGGTCAGGAGATCTTTTTTTTCTATTAATTAACACTCCCTATTTTTAGAACTGTTTTAAGATTACAAAAAAAGTTGAGCAGATAGCAAAGAGAGTTCTCATATTCATTCCTTCCCTGCTCATGGCTTCCCCTATTATTAACATTTTGCATTCACGTGATACATTTGTTACAATGAATGAACCAATATTGATATGTTATTATTAACAAAAGTTCATAGTTTTCATTAAAGTTCACTCTCTTTTACAGTACTATGAATTTTGACAAGTTGGTGATGTCACGTATCCACCATTACTGTGTCATACAGAATAATTTCAATGCCCTAAAAAATCCCCTGTACTCCACCTAATCATTTTTCTCACCTTCCCCTCCAAGTCCAGGTAAGCACTGATCTTTTTTGCCTTTGCCTTTTCCACAATGTCATATAGTTGGAATCATAAGGTGTGTGGCCTTTTCAGGCTGGCTTCTTTCACTTAGCAAATATGAATGTAAGGTTCTTTCATGCCTTTTCATCATAGTCCATGTCTTGTTATTGCTTAAAAGGATTCCATGGTTTGTTCAATCCATTCACCTATTGAAGGATATTTTGGTTGCATCTAGTTTGGGCAATTATAAATAAAGCTGTTATAAATAGTAATAATAATAAAAAGAAAATACAAACTTTGAGTTTATATTAAATCTTCACTGCTGTGTACATATACCCTCTGAA
Organism: Equus quagga; assembly: GCF_021613505.1. NCBI lineage: Eukaryota > Metazoa > Chordata > Mammalia > Perissodactyla > Equidae > Equus > Equus quagga. Next base: position 2,151,278 of record NW_025799860.1, read on the forward strand.
TAAATATTACTTGCAGGGGGGCAGTAAGGGACAGAGAGAGAAAACTTCTTTTAAAAATATCCAGGAGACTCTTTGAGAAGTAGGAAATTCCTGAGTATTAAACTGGTTAAGCATTTATGCCAAAATCTGGACATCAACATGACCTTATTATAAAGTCACAGTCTACTGCTATACTATGACACTGAGGTGGGGGAGGTGCTTGGACCAGGGAGAGGGAGAGGCGGTAGGGGAGAGGGAGGAGGTGAGGCAGAGACATAAATTAAACATACATATATTTAACTGTAGAATGAAGCCAGGTAACTGAGGGTTACTGTAAAAACTCAGTAAGAACATGATTATCCTCCAGCCTGTTCCCAAGACAGACACAGATGAAAAGAAGTTAATCTTCTAACTTGCTGTTTTCTTATTTAACCTGAGGGGTGACTCAAGGATCACAAAGATTTATGAACTTATTTTGCAGAAGAAAAAGAATGCCTCTAAGGAACTTATGATCACCAGATAACCAGGCCCCAGTTGCCATTGATGCCCGGAAGTCTGATTCCCCACCCCCTTAGCTCTATAAAGACTCCCTGCTTTCTTCTTTCATTAAGGTGGATTTGAGAGAACCTATCCTCCCACCTTCTTGTTTTGGCAAATTCGAAGAAGACTTTCTCCATCTCCAAGCACCAAGTGTCTCAGTGATTGGCTTATTGTGCATTAGGCACACAAATTTGAGGTTAAGAGGTATGGTATCAGAATGAAAGAAGAGTTTTTCAAAAAAATATTGGTCAAACCCACACTTGAGGAAAAGTGAAGAAGCAAAAGATGAAGAAACCCGGGGATGCATGATTTCTTTCTTTCTTTTTTTGGTGAAGAAGATTGGCTCTGAACTAACATCTGTTGCCAATCTTCCTCTTTTCGCTTAAGGAAGATTGTCCTTGAGCTAAAATGTGTGCCAATCTTCCTCCATTTTCTATGTGGGATGCCATTACAGCATGGCTTGATGAGCAGTGCATAGGTCTATGTCTGGGATCTGAACCCACCAACTCTGGGCCGTCAAAGTGGAGCATGCGAATCTAACCACTGCACCACTGGGCCAGCCCTAGGTTGCAAGGTTTTTTATCCTACTTTTGTTGATGATTAAGTCAAAACTCAGAGTAAGTCACTGTTCCTTAATATGCTTGGATTTTCAATCTGTAACAATTGGAGACTGCACTATATTACTCATTTCTAGGCAATAAGTGGGAAGATGTATAAGGAATAATTTATGCGTTTCCTGGAAACAAACAATTTCACTCAATAAAAGAACAATCTCAATATTTTGAATTTCGAAACATAAAAAAGAACATAAGCATAGATTACAATATTTTAGAAGAATTTTAAGTTATAGCTCTAGTGTGGGCAGCAATGTGTTCTTATCATATTCAAAATCTTTAGTGATGTTCATTGAAGGGGAGCAGAATATGCCAACCCAAAATACGCCTCTTCGCAAAAAGACTACTTTGAGCTGATTATTTTTGAGAATCAGCAGACACAGAAGAAGCTCTGAAGATGGAGTAGAAACTACCCTTTAGTAAGGGAAGTTTAGATTTATAAAGGAAATCTCTTTTTGGTGTCACCCTATCTGTACCTGGAAGGGAGGAATAACTCTAAATCACAAGAAACTCTTATCAATGGAGAAGACGTTGACTTAAATCTGCATAACAAACCCTACCCTTGTTTAACATGCTGTCCCTGGTCACCTCCCATAACTGACCTCCCCAGACCCAAACACCTTCCTGTTGTGTTTAACTGAAGATGGTATTCCAGGTAGTGGCTTGGGCCATCTCGGGGAGTTTACTCATTTTTCCTGGATATCTCCCCTGTATACATGAGATGTACATGTTAATGAACTATTGTTTGTTTTTCTCTTGTGAATCTGTCTTTTATTATAGGGAGTCTCACCCAAGAACTCAGGAGGGTAGAGTGAAAATTATTTTTCCTCCTGTACGTTAATATTTAATCTTAAAAAGTCACAAGACATAATAAAAATGAGATAACTATAATGTGAAATGCTCAGATGTATATGTATTATTCATTCAAACAGTACCACTCCTAAGGTAAAATGTGAATAAATAAAAGATAATGACAAAATAATGTAGATTAGCAATGCTCAATATTTCAGAAGTAGATTTTCCAAATATTCTTCGTATTTTTTAATACGTGTTTTGTAAAACTGAAATCAGGTGAACAAATTTTATTAAGATTCTATTCATTTTCTCCATATGTATTGTGGGATTAGTGCCTTGGTGATTTCTTCAAAAAGAGAGCTCAACACAACACAACACAAAGAACACAATTACAGATGCTGAGGGAAAAAAAAAAGAAAGAAAAGGAGAAAAAAAGTGGTCTAATTTTTGGTTATGCTCTAAGTTCTTAAAATCTATTATACTTATGAATCATTTGGATACTAGTTAAAAATTCAGACTTCAGGGGCTGGCCCAGTGGCCAAGTGGTTGAGTTCATGTGCTCCAATTCGGCAGCCGAGGGTTTCGCCTGTTTATATCCTGGGCGTGGACCTAGCAGTGCTCACCAAGCCATGCGGTGGCAGTGTTCCATATACAAAATAGAGGAAGACTGGCACAGATGTTACCTCAGGGCCAGTCTTCCTCACCAAAAAAAAAAAAGAAAAGAAAAGAAAAACCAACTGTTTAACAAGTGGAAGAATTAATAACTTACATCACTAAAATTTCTAGCTGTAATGAATACAGAGAAATCAAATATAATGCATTCTTAAAGAAAAAAGTGTATGAAAAATACAAAATTATCCATGTTGTATTATAGCACTGTGAGTATGCTGACCACAAATGTAAACAAAGGGGTCTTTCAAAAGTATATGAAAACAAGGACTAAGAAACAAAGAGTAGACAGTGAACATTGTACTTTGTAAATGATTATTATCATTAATGATCATAGATTAAGTCAGCTACAGATTTTATAAAAGAGAAGACGAAGAAATCCCTTGCTTTGCATTGTAAATAATTACAGTGTTGTGCTTTGTTTCCCCTTTTATGTGACAACACTATAATTAATTGAAGACAACATCAAAATTAAGAATAAAGAATCTCCACAACATGACTAACAAAAATGTACAACTGAAATCTCACAAGGTTGTAATCTATCATAACATTAATAAAAAAAAAAAGAATAAAGAATCTCATGTTGAAATGCAGATCAGTATATTAAAATAATATTTTTTCAGTCATAATGACACATAAAAATTGTGGTGGAAGTGAAGTAAATAAATAAGGCCATCACTTATTTGTGACAAGAGAAAAATTGCTTCTGCTTTCAAAATAAGGAATCAAATGCAAATCAATCAATAGCTTCAGAGACAAAATTGTTGCAAGGTTATTAGAATGCTTTCAGTTGAACAAGTACTTGTATTAATCTGTCAATTCATGTGTTGACACATAGCAATCACTTTTGAACCATTAGAAAGAACTTGAAATCTCAATTCAATGATTATTGAAAATGTTAATTAAACAATGTCAGATTCACTACTCAGAATTAGAACTGAGACCCTTTAAGATGTGTCTTATATGTATTACAAAGGAAGTAAAAAGAAGCCTTCATGAGAAAAGTTTGTTTAAAAAAAAAGTAAGAATGAACTTACTTAAATGGTTATATAAAATGAAAAGGCAACAAGCAAAATGAAAACAAAATGCTAATCACATCTTCTATTAGTTGCCAAAATGCCACTATTGACTAAAAATGGAGTCCTAATGAGTTGGGTAGACAGCTTTCAAAGGTTAAAAAGTAAAGGATGGTCACCAAAGCCTGAGATTAGACTGGAGTATTACTTGCCAAAGTGGAAACAAGAATGTGAATCATATAAGGCTGCAAAATCAATCAGTCATTCAAAGACAAAGACATGGAATGTTACCAAAAATAAATATTGCTGTTTAGATTGGCTTAGGCAACAAAGAAAAAACCATGACTATTAAGGAATAAGAAAGAGAAAACCATCAATGTTTTTAAAAGTACTTATTACTTAAAAATTAATTTTTATAGGGCCAGCCCAGTGGGGCGGTGGTTAAGTTTGCACATTTTGCTTCGGCGGCCCAGGGTTTGCCAGTTCAGATCCTGGGTGTGGACATAGCACCACTTATCAAGCCATGCTGTGGCAGGCATCCCATATATAAAGTAGAGGAAGATGGGCATGGATGCTAGCTCAGGGCCAGTCTTCCTCAGCAAAAAGAGGAGGATTGGCAGCAGATGTTAGCTCAGGGTTAATCTTCCTCAAAAAAAGAAAGAAGAAGAAGAAGAAAAAATTAATTTTTCTATGTTTAGAGAATATTTACAGAGATGACTGTTTGATCCAAAAATCAACTACCCCATATCAAGGTAGATTTTCTTGGGTCCACATTATATAGTTTTCTTCTCTAGAGCAGAATCTGTATAGGTTGCTCCTGTATTAGTCATAGTGACAGATAATTTCGCCTACAATGAAATGTCACATGAACCCCAGGGAAGTATTATAGCAAGGTGAAATATATTTGGTTTCTGACATTTTTATTGGATAGGGATGCTCCTTGTTTTCCCAATATAATTAAATTTATTATTGGATAACTTCTCCATTCTTTCTCTTTTTTGTCTTCTACTAGAACTAATAACAGCTCCAAATTTCTTAAATGAACCCATGTACAGAATAAGCTCAAAAGTGCATAGCCCATCAATTATTACTTAATGAATTCAATTTTAATCCATAAAAAGAAATGAGATATGTCAAAATTATGATAATGGTATCATATGCTAGTCACAGTCCTCATTTATTAAATATTATCCATGTCAAAATAAAAAAATTGATTCTGGCTTTGTGGAACCAGTTGATCAGAGAAAATGTAATCTATCTGAACTTCAGAAAATTCGATGAAAACATTATCTAAGAAAATCTTCCTAAGAAATAAATTCAAATTGTGTTCAGAATCAAAATAAAAGTTACTTGCAAAGCATTAATGACTATCACAATAAACAATAAATAATAAAAGTTAATTTATATGGGGAAAATGAATATGTTAAGATCTAACCTGGGATTGATTTTATTTTACTGAAATATCGCTGACATTAAAAACAGAGAAAATGGTTCATTAAATCAATAGTTAACACTATGTCATAAACTAATAAGGTAAATAAATGGTAAAGGAAATGACAAAAAAAATAATGAAAATGTTGGAATAAAAATCTGTAGGGGAGCAGAATTTGCCACCCTAAAATGTGTCTCTGTGGTTAGATTATTTTTAAGAACAAAAGACTCAGGAAGAAACTTTGACCTCCCCTCTAATTGCCTAAAAGATAGAAGGGCCTGTTTCAGGAAGGAGCTATCACCATAAATAACTATAGTGTAACATGAACCATGCATGGTAGACAGGCAGGAACCTAGCAAGGCCCATTTGGTCAAAGTCCTGTCCACGTCCCATTGTCTTTGCAAGGCACGGCACACACTTGTTTACCAAACACGTGCTTTTCCATCTCCACATGAATTACCTTCCTCCTCTTTAAAGTCCCAAACTACTGCCCTCAACATCCTCTTTTGTCTTTAGCTGAAGATGCTATTTATGGTGGTGGCTTTGCCCATTTTGGCAAAGTAACTCAGTTTCAAAACTCTCTCATGTATACACGTTATTAAACTTGTTTGATTTTTTCCTGTTAATCTGTCTCATGTCGATTTAATTCTTAGACCAGCCAGAAGGACCTAGAAGGGTAGAGGAAAATTTCTTCCTCTCCTACAAAAGTAATAAATGTTAGGAGTTAATGTTAGAATTAAAAAAGTAAGATAACCAATTCAACTGATGTATTAATGATATATTATGAAATTACCTAAAATATGGATTTTAAATAAAAATGTACTGAAAAGTGACAAGAATATTCAGCTGATAGTATTTGTTTATCCTTTCTAATATTATTTATTAGTAATAGCCTCAGTATTAATATTAATAAAAATAAATAAAAAGTCATTTCATTTTATGTAGAAACTCGCTTAGGTCAGGGAAGAAAAAGGCCTTGGAATAGCAAAAATGAAGAATAAGAAACAGACACATAAAACACTCTTAAGAGATTTAAGTAAAGAGCCTAACTTGTCTCAGTAGTTGATAACCTTGAGTAACTGAAAACTATTAAATTATCCTTAGTGTGTAATGTTTAAAGAAGCAGGAACATACAGAAAGCATTTCCCTTCAAAATTCTTATGGTAAAAAAAGTTTGGATGCTTGGCTGTCCTAAAAACTTTGATTCTCTAGAAATACCTAATTTACCATAAGCTTTAAAAAAAGTCAAAACAACAGGAAAATAATATCATCATTAAAAAATATATTCTAGTTTAACTTTCTAAACTAACTTTAGAGCTTGAGAGGAGAAGGAGATTAGAACTTGCAGAAAATGCCAAAAGATTGAATCATTCTATTGGAAACTTTTGGGTCACTTACAAGTAAAATTAGATAAAAGTTAAGAAAGATACATACTTCACATGACTGTGATATACAAAAGGAGGACACTAAGAATCTAGAAAAGTAGTTCTTAAACTTTTAAAAAGCAATGTAAGCCTTTCCAAGGCTTAATATCCATAATATATAAAGAACTCTCACAACTCAACAACAAAAAATCAAACAACTCGATCAAAAAATGGGCTGGAGACATGAACAGACACTTCTCCAAAGAAGATATACGGATGGCCAATAGGCATATGAAAAGATGCTCATCATCGCTGATCATCAGGGAAATGCAAATCAAAACTACACTAAGATATCACCTTACACCCATTAGAATGACAAAAATATCTAAATCTAATAGTAACAAATGTTGGAGAGGTTGTGGAGAGAATGGAACCCTCATACACTGCTGGTGGGAATGCAAACTGGTGCAGCCACTATGGAAAACAGTATGGAGATTCCTCAAAAAATTAAAAATAGAACTACCATACAATCCAGCCATTCCACTACTGGGTATCTATCCAAAGAGCTTGAAGTCAGCAATTCCAAAAGTCCCATGCACCCCAATGTTCATTGCAGCATTATTTACAATAGCCAGGACATGGAAGCAACCTAAGTGCCCATCAACAGATGAATGGATAAAGAAGTTGTGGTACATATACACAATGGAATACTACTCAGCTGCAAAACAGAACAAAATCATTCCATTTGCACTAACATGGATGGACCTTGAGTGAATTATGTTAAGTGAAATTAGCCAGTTAGAGAAGGATAATCTCTGTATGACTCCACTCATATGAGGAATTTAAAAATGTGGACAAAGAGAGCAGATTAGTGGCTACCAGGGGAAAGGTGGGGTGGGGGGTGGGCACAAAGGGTGAAGTGGTGCACCTACAACATGACTGACAAACATTAATGTACAATTGAAATCACACAAGATTGTAACCTATCAACTCAATAAAAAAAAATAAAAAAAAAGCAATGTACGCCTTTTCAAATAAAACATTACACAGAAACTCAACATTTGTGAAGCCAAAAAAGTGAGGCAGCTATAACCAAAGTAGAGTAGGGACCTCAGAGCCCCATGGCCTCAGTTTCAACCTCAGTTCTGTGAAATACAGCTCGAAAACAATGGAAGGTTACCCAGTCAATAAAATCCTCAATTTTCCTTTTTACTTTTTTTCACTCTTTATTGAGATTACGATCGTTTACAACCTTGTGAAATTTCAGTTGTATATTACTGTTTGTCAGTCGTGTTGTAGGTGTGCCACTTCACCCTTTGTGCCCACCCCCCACCCCCTCTTTCCTCTGGTAACCACTAATCTGTTCTCTTTGTCTACATGTTTAACTTTCACATGTGAGTGGAGTCATACAGAGGTTGCCTTTCTCTCTCTGGCTTATTTTACTTAACATAATACCCTCAAGGTCCATCCATGTTGTTGTGAATGGGCTCAATTTTCCTTTTTTCAGTGCTGGTTTTCTACTTAACTTCTACAAGGCCCACCTCAAAACTACCTCCTCCACAAAGCCATCTGACTAAATCAAGCTGGAATTATTGATTCCTTCCACAAAAGTGCCATAGAATTTCTATTGGAAACTTCATTTCCAACATTTCCAGTATCCTACATTTTACATACAACACACAGAGATATACACCCCCACTCTTCCTTTCCTGATTAGAAGCTTCTCAGAGGGTGGGTATGTTTCTTAATCTATATTCCTAAGAACTTAGCAAACAGAAGACCCTTGATAATATTTATTTGTTGAATACAGGAGCAAAAGGTAGGTTAATTAGTGGCTAAAGGGAAAAAAAATGGCTTTAAAATGTTCTAACGTAAAGAAATAAGACCTGGACTGAGAACAATCTCTGGCTGCTCTCTATGACAAGTCCAGAGCCCTTATGCATATTCAGAATTGTTGTTCGATTCCCAATGCAGCTGTGGCTCCTTGGGGCTTCTAAGTTCTGTGAAAACTTAAGTCCATTACTAAAAATGGAAAAGCAGATTATGGGGTGCTATTTAAACTACCCCTCCCAACTTTAAATAATTTATCTTCATTGAGGACATTCCATTTAATAAAAACTGGTAAGGCAAGAATATTTGCAACATCCTCCTTACAATATACTTGGAAGCGTTAATGTATAATAACAGTGCCTTAGGCTGAGATAATGGCCTTAGTGCTTTGTGCCTTTCAAATGCTCATGTGAATTGTATATACTATATTCCAGGAAGATGTTTGTGTCTGACTTTATCTGGGTAGAGTTTAACTCATCATTGCTGTCACCTCTGCTTTTCATTTTGAATTCTGTCCAAGACTATTGAGTGAACATTGTAATAACCCAGCTGTGCAAAACAGCAGGAGCCCTGAACAAAATTACATCAGCATCCAAAGAAATCAGGGTAAACTTCTTTAAAATTGAAAATGCAATCAGTTGCATTTGTATGTTGCCAGTGCTCAAGATAAAAAATTTCAGACTGAAGGATGACTTGAAGGACAGCAAGAATACTCTGTACTAGACATTTTGGTAAAGTTTTTTAAAAGATCTCAAAACCCCAAAACCCACTTAAAGGAATCTTTTCTCCATTACCTCCCTGCTTAGAAGAATTGGAGGTGGGTGGTAGTGGGTTGTAGACCTGATTTAAAATACTGGGGACTGGTAGACAATATGTCCCTCTTGTTTAGATGAAGAGATCTTTCTTGATGAGCTCAAATGATCAAGTCATCAACAACAAAAATTACTAAGACAAAAGAAGCTCTCTCTTATTCATTCAGAAGGCATTAACTAGAAATCTACTATTCCTGACACTGCTAGGTAGACAGACTTAACTTGAGTCCTAGGAGTTCCACCCGATGGGACAGAATCAGATATGTACAGCAGAACATAATTCAAACACTACAGTAGAAGAGAGAACACAGAGGAACCAAGAGACACCAAGGATGGTGATACAAAGGAAGCAATACTTGAAGAGGGTTTTGAATGATGATTTTGTTACATGGACTTGGGAAAGGATGAGATACAGAAGGAAAGGAATTCATCAGAAAAAAGAACAACATATATAGAGATATCAAAGCATAAAAAGTCATAGTGTTTGAGAATAGGAGAAAAGGAAAAAGGAATATCTGAGATATATTCCTCCTGTTTCTTACATAAGTAATCTCATGAGGAAAGTATTATAATTCCCTACTTTACACAAGGAAACTGAGGCTCAGAGAGATTAATTTACTTGTCCAATATGACATTGATAATAAGGGGTAGATGTCACAATAAGTAAACATATGGAAATCTCACTAGAATTTATGCTGGAGAAAAACAGAAGAGAATGGAAGAATCAGGAAGTGGCTAGCTTGTGAAGTGCTTTACTCTACAGGCAACAGGGAGAAATGCAGAATTTTATGAATATAACTCTGGCGGCAGTAAACAGTGGCTGTTTTCATTTGATTCAGCTTTGGCCTTTGGAAAACAAAGGAAAGACTTCCTAACTCATTCTATGTGGCCAGCATTAATATAACACCAAAAACATACAAAGATATTAAAAGAAAACTAGAGACCAGTACCTCTCATGAACATAGGCGCAAAAATCCTCAACAAAATATTAGCAAATCAAATCCAACAATGGAGAAGAAGAATTATACACCATAAACAAGTAGAATTTATCTGAGCTATGCAAGACTGATTCAACACTTCAATATCAACAAATGTGATCCACCATATCAAAGGACTAAAGAAGAAAAATCATATGATCATATCAATTGACACAGAAAAAACATTTGATAAAATCCAACATCCACTCATGACAAAAGCTCTCAGAAAACTAGGAACACAGGAGAATTTCCTCAATTTGATAAAGAGCATCTACAAAAAAACTTACAGCGAATATCATGCTTAATGATGAGAAACCAGATGCCTTCCCCCTAAAATCAAGAACAAGGCAAGGCTGTGTTGTCTCACCATTCCTATTCAACCTTGTACTAGAAAACCTAGAGAGTATGAAGATAAGAAAATAAAATAAAAGGTCTATAGATTGTAGACATATATACGAGACATACCACGCTTTACTGTGCTTCACAGAGACTGCGTTTTTTTACAAATTGAAGGTTTGTGGCAACCCTGCATTGAACAAGTCTATTGGCGCTACTTTTCCAACAGAATTTGCTCACGTCATGTCTCTGTATCACATTTTGGTAATTCTCACGTATTTCAAACCTTCTCATCATTGTTATATTTGTTATGGTGATCTGTGATGGGTGATCTTTAATGTCAGTATTGTCATTGTTTTGGGGTGCCACAAACCGCACCCATATAAGATGGCAAACTTAATTGATAAACGTTGTGTGTGTTCTGACTGCTCCACCAACTGGCCGTTTCCCTGTCTCTCTCTCTCTCCTTGGGCTCCCTATTCCCTGAGACACAACAATATTGAAATTAGGCCAATTAATAACCCTGCAATGGCCCCTAAGTGTTCAACTGAAAGGAAGAGTCACACGTCTCTCTTTAAATCAAAAGCTAGAAATGATTAAGCTTAGAGAGGAAGGCATGTCAAAAGCCGAGATAGGCCGAAAACTAGGCCTCTTGTGCCAATCACTTAGTCAAGTCATGAATACAAAGGAAAAGTTCTTGAAGGAAATTAAAAGTTCACTCAAGTGAACACAAGAATACTAAGAAAGCAAACAGCCCTACTGCTGATATGGAGAAAGTTTAAGTGGTCTAGATAAAAGATCAAACCAGCCACAATATTCCCTTAAGCCAAAACCTAATCCAGAGCAAAATCCTAATTCTCTTAAATTCTGTGAAGGCTGAGAGAGGTGAGGAAGCTGCAGAAGAAAAGTTTGACGCTAGTAGAGGTTGGTTCATGTGTTTTAAGGAAAGAAATCATTTCTATAACATAAAAGTGCAAGGTGAACCAGCAAGTTATCCAGAAGATCTAGCTAAGATAATTAGTGAAAGTGGCTACACTAAATAACAGATTTTCAATGTAGACAAACCAGCCTTATATTGGAAGAAGACCTCACCTAGGAGTTCATAACTAGGGAGAAGTCAATGCCTGGCTTCAAAGCTTCAAAGGACAGGCAGATTCTCTTGTTAGGGGCTAATGCAGCTGGTGACTTTAAGTTGAAGCCAGTGCTCATCCGTCATTCTGAAAATCCTAGGAACCTGAACAATTATGCTACATCTACTCTGCCTGTGCTCTATAAGTGGAACAACAAAGCCTGGGTGACAGTACATCTGTTTACAGTATGGTTTACTGAATATTTTAAGCCCGCTGTTCAGAACTTCTGCTCATAAAAGGAGATTCCTTTGAAAATATTACCACTCACTAATAATGGACCTGGTCACCCAAGAGCTCTGATGGAGAAGTACAACGAGATGAATGTTGTTTTCATGACTGGTCACATAACATCCATTCTGCAGCCCATGGATCAGGGAGTAGTTTCAACTTTCAAGTCTTATTATTCAAGCAATACATTTTGTAAGGCCATAGCTGCCATAGATAGTGATTCCTCTGAAGGATCTAGGCAAAGTCAATTGAAAACCTTCTGGAAAGGATTCACCATTCTAGACTCCATTAAGAACATTCATGATTCATGGGAAGAGGTCAAAATATCAACATTAACAAGAGTTTGGAAAACATTGATTCCAACCCACATGGATGACTTTGAGGGGTTCAAGACTTCAGTGGAGGAAGTAACCACAGATGTGGCAGAAATAGCAAGAGAATTAGAAGTAGAGCCTGAACATGTGACTGAATTGCTCCAATCTCATGATAAAACTTTAATGGATGAAGAATTGCTTCTTATGGATGAATAAAGAAAGTGGTTTCTTAAGATGGAATCCACTCCTGATGCTATGAAGACTGTTGAAATGACAACAAAGGATTTAGAATATTACATAATCTTAGTTGATAAAGCAGCAGCAGGGTCTGAGAGGAATGACTCCAATTTTGAAAGAAGTTCTACTGTGGGTAAAATGCTATCAAACAGCATTGTACACTTCAGAGAAACCACTTGTGAAAGGAAGAGTCAATAGATGTGGCAAATCGCATCATTGTCTTATTTTAAGAAATTGCCACAGTCACCCTAACCTTCAGCAATCACTACCTTGATCAGGCAGCAGCCATCAACATCAAGGCAAGACCCTCTACCAGCAAAAAAGATAATGATTTGCTGAAGGCTCAGGTGATGGTTAGCATTTTTTAGTAATAAAGTATTCTTTTTATCTTCTTCTTCTCCCCAAAGCCCCCCAGTACATAGTTGTATATTCTAGTTGAAGGTCCTCTGGCTCTGCTATGTGGGACGCCACCTCAGCATGACTTGATGAGCGGTGCTAGGTTCGTGCCCAGGATCCTAACCAGCAAAACCCTGGGCTGCCGAAGCGGAGTGCACGAACTTAACCACTCAGCCATAGGGCTGGCCCCTAAAGCATTCTTTAATTAAGATATGTACATAGTTATTTTAGACATAATGCTACTGCACACTTAACAGACTACAGTATGATATAAACATAACTTTTATATATACTGGGAAACCAAAAGATATGTGTGACTCACTCTATTGTGATACTAACTTTATTGTGGTGGTCTGGAACTTCAGCAAAAAACAGTTAGAAGTAATAAACAACTTCAGTAAAGTGGCAGGATACAAAATCAGTGTATAAAAATCTATTCCATTTCTATATACTAATAACAAACTATCAGAAAGAGAAATAAAGAAAACAATCCTATTTACAACTGCATCAAAAAGAATAAAATACTTAGGAGTAAATTTAACCAAGGAGGTGAAATACCTGTACACTGAAAACTCTAAGACATTGATGAAAGAAACTGAATAAGACACAAATAAATGGAAAGATATTCTGTGCTCACACATTGGAAGAATTAATATTGTTAAAATGTCCATACTACCCAAAGCAATCTATAGATTCAATGCAACACCTATCAAAATTCCAATGGCATTTTCCAGAGAAAGAGAACAAACAACCCTAAAATTTGTATGTAACTAGAAAAGACCCTAAATAGCCAAAGCAATGTGCAGAAAGAAAATCAAAGCTGGAGGCATCACACTTCTTGATTTCAAATTATATTACAAAGCTAAAGTAATCAAGAGAGTATTGTATTGATATAAAAAACAGACACATTGATCAATAGAATAGAATAGAGAGCCCAGAGATAAACCCATGCATATATGGTCAATTAATTTAAGACAAAGGCACCAAGAATAGACAATGGAGAAAGGAAATCTCTTCAATAAATGATGTTGGGAAAACTGGACAGCCACATGCAAAAGAATACTATCTTACACCATACACAAAAATTAACTCAAAATGGATTAAAGACTTGAAGGTAAGACCTAAAACCATACAACTCCTAGAAGAAAACATAGGTGGTAAGCTCCCTGACATAGGTCTTGGCAATGATTTTTTAGATGTGACACCAAAAGCAAAGAGAACAAACGTAAAACTATAGTTTTCCATAGTGGCTGCACCAGCTTGCAAACTGGAGCAGCCACTATGGAAAACAGTAGGAGATTTCCCAAAAAACTAAAAATAGAAATACCATATGATCCACCTATCCCACTACTGGGTATTTATCCAAAGAACATGAAATCAACAATTCAAAGAGATTTATGCACCCCTATGTTCATCGCAGCGTTATTCACAATAGCCAAGACATGGAAGTAACCCAAGTGCCCATCCACGGATGAATGGGTAAAGAAGATGTGGTATATACAGTGGAATACTATTCAGCCACCAAAAAAAGACAAAATTGTGCCCATTTGCAACAACGTGGATGGACCTTGAGGCTATTATGTTAAACAAAATAAGCCAGACAGAGAAAGATAAACACTGTATGATTTCACTCATATGAGGAAGATAAAAAAACACATGCATAAGGAGAACAGATTAGTGGTTACCAGAGGAGAAGGGGGTGGGGGGAGGGCGAAAGTGGTAAAGGGGCACATATGTATGGTAACAGGTAGAAATTAGACTACTGGTGGTGAACACAATGCAGTCTATACAGAAACTGATATATAATAATGTACACCTGAAATTTACACAATGTTATAAGCCAATATGACCACAATAAAATAATTAAAAAAAAAAACTTTGAGAGGAAAAAAGTAAAAGTAAACAAGCAGCACTACGTGAAACTAAAAAACTTCTGCACAGCAAATATATCATCAACAAAATGAAAAGGCAACTTATGGAATGGGAGAAAATATTTGCAGTCATATATCTGATAAGGGGTTAATATCCAAAATATATAAAGAACTCATACAACTCAATAGCAAAATAATAATCTGAGTAAAAAAAATGGGCCAAGGAACTAAATAAACATTTTTCCAAAGAAGACATACAGATGGCCAACATGTACATGAAAAGATGCTCAATATCACTAATCATCAGAGAAATGCAAATCAAAACCACAATGTGATATCATCTCCTATGTGTTAGAATGGCTATTATCAAAAAGACAAGAAATAACAAGTGTTGGTGAGGATGTGGAGAAAAGGGAACCATTGTACACTGTTGGTGGGGATGAAAATTGGTGCAGCCACTATGGAAAACAGTATGGTGGTTCTTCAAAGAATTAAAAATAGAACTACCGTATGACCCAGCAATTCCACTTCTGGGTATTTATCTAAAGAAAACAAAAACACTAACTTGAAAAGATATACACCGCCACATTCCCAGCACCATTGTTTACAATAGGCAAGACATGGAAACAACCAAAGTGTCCATCAATGGATGACTAGATAAAGAAAATGTGGTATATATACAATGTATTATTATTCAGCCATAAAGAAGAAGGAAATCTTGCCATTTGTGACAAAACGGATGGACACTGAGGGCATATGTTAAGTGAAATAAGTCAGACAGAGAAAGACAAGTACTGTGTGATCTCATTTATACATGGAATCAAAAAAGAAAAGGAAAGAAAAAAAGTATTTTGCTGAGACAAGCAGCAAAACTGAGCTCAAAGATATACAGAACAGATTGGTGTTGCCAGAGGCAGGAGGTTGGGGGGTGGGTGAAATGGATAAAGGAAGTCAAAAGGTACAATTTCCAGTTATAAAATAAATAAGTCATGCGGGTGTAAGGTACAGCATGGTGACTATAGATAATACTGTGTTGAATATTTGAAAGTTGCTAAGAGAGTAGATCTTTTCTTCTTTTTTTCTGCTTTTTTCTCCACAAATCCCCCCAGTATATAGTTGTATATTTTATTTAGTTGTGAGTCCTTCTAGTTGTGGCATGTGGGGGCGCCGCCTCAACATAGCCTGATGAGCGGTGCCATGTCCATGCCCAGGATCCGAACCAGTGAAACCCTGGGCCGCCGAAGTGGAGTGGGTGAACTTAACCACTCAGCCACGGGGCCGGCCCCAAAGAGTAGATCTTAAAAGTTCTCATCACAAGAAAAATTTAGCAACTGTATGGTGATGGATGCTAACTAGACTTATTGTGGTGATCATCTCACAATATATACAAATATTGCATTATTATGTTGTACACCTGAAACTAATATAATAATGTTATATTCCAATTACACCTCAGTAAAAAGAGAAAAAAGAAAATTTCTGATGAAAAAGATCACAGACATTCTAAATAAATGGAGAGATTCTGTATTCATGGACCAAAGACTCACATTGTTAAGGTTTCTTCCCAACTTGATCTGTAGATCTATAGATTCTTCTCAACTTGATCTATAAAATCAATGCAATCCCAATAAAAATTCCCCTGCAAGCTATTTTGTAGAGATTAAGAAACTGATTCTAAAATTTATATGAAAAGGCAAAGGACCTAGAATAGCCAACACAGTACTGTGGTGGTGAACAAAGCTGGACAACTCACACTACCCAATTTCAAGAATTATTATCAGACTACAGTAATCAAGACAGTGTGGCATTGGTGAAGAATAGGCACAGATCAATGGAACAATAGAGAGAGACCATACAAGTAAAGTCAACTAATCTCTGACAAAGAAGCAAAGATAACTCAGTGGAGAAAGGAGAGTCTTTTCAACAAATGGTGCTGGAACAACAGGACACAGCTATGCAAAAAAGAAGAATCTAGACACAAACTTCATACCTTTCACAAATATTAACTCAAAATGTATCACAGATCTAAGTGTAATGCAAAACTATGAAACCCCTAGAGTATAACATAGGAGAAAATCTAGGTGACTTTGGGTTTGGCAATGAGATACAAGACCAAAAAGATAATCAATGAAAGAAAAAATCGATAAGTTGGACTTCATTAAAGTTAAAAACTTCTGCTCTGTGAAAGTCACTTTTGAAAGAATGAAAAGACAAGCCACAGACTGGGAGAAAATATTTGCAAAACATATGTCTGATAAAGGACTGGTACCTAAAACATACAAACAACTCTTAAAACTCATCAACAACAAAAAATAACAATCCAATTTAAAAATGACCAAAAGAATTGAACAGAGACCTCACCAAAGAAGATGTACAGATGGTAAATAAACATATGAAAGGATGCTCAACAGCATATGTCATTAGAGAATTGCAAATTAAAACAACAATAAGATACCACTATACTCAGTAGAATGGCTAAAAAAAATTCTCTATTTGACAATACCAACTGCTGGTGAGGATGCAGGGCAAGAGGAACTCTCATTCATTGCTAGTGGGAATGCAAAATGGTACAGCCACTTTGGAAGACACTGTGACAGTTTCTGACAAAAATGAACATAGTGTTATCATATACTATGGGTTGAACTATCTCTGCCCCACCAAAAGATATACTGAAGTCCTAACTCCCTAGTACTTCAGGATGTGACCTTATTTGAATATAGGGTCATTGCAGATATAATTAGTTAAGACAATGTCATATTGGAGTAGGATAAGCCCTTAACCCAATCTGACTGAAATCCCTATATGAGAAGAGACACAGACAGACACACAGAGAGAATGCCCTGTGAAGATGGAGGCAGGGATTGAAGTGATGCTTCTGTAAGTCCAGAAACACCAAGGATTGCTAGCCATCATCTAAGCTAGGACATAGGAATCGAATAGATTCTGTCTCAGAGCTGTCAGAGGGAACCAAGCTTCTTGACCACTTGATTTCAGATGTGCCTTCAGAACTGTGAGAGGATACATTCCCGTTGTTTTAAGTCACTGAGTTTGCTGTACTTTCTTACGGCAGCCCTAGGAAAATAACATACCATACAATCCAGCAATTGCACTCCTAGAAAACTACCCAATTGATTATATCCACGCAAAAACCCACATGTGAATGTTTATAGCAGCTTTATTCGTAATTGTCAAAAACTGGAAGCAACTAAGATGTCCCATCACCTTGGTGAATGGAAAAACAAACTGTGGTACATCCATATAAAGGAATATTATTCAGTGATAATAAGAAAGAGCTATCAAGCCACAAAAAGACACAAATGAATCTTAAATGCATATGGCTAAGCAAAAAAAGCCAGTCTGAAAAAGCTATACATTGGATGCTTCCAATTATATGACATTCTGGAAAAGGCAGAACGATAGACTTATTAAACATATCCGTGGTTGTTGGGGGTGTTGGCCTGGGGGGAATTAAATAAATGCAGCACAAGGGATTGTTTAGGGCAGTAGAACTATTCTGTATGATACTGTAATGGTGAATACAAGACATTAGCATTTGTAAAAATCCATAGAACTTTATACTACAAAGAGTAAACTTTAATGTGCACAAATATTTAAAAAATAATTTAGGAAGTCAAGGGATCCCATGATGGAATGCAGAATGTGATAAAAGAATTAAAATGTATTATAAATGTATAAAACAACCTTACTGAAGAGAGGAGAGGAATGAGGTGTGGATCTAAGTAATTCTGGAAATGAGTGGAATCTGTAAGAATAAAGGCAAAAGGAACTGTACATAAGCACTGTACTCTAGTTGATACTTTACTTTCCCATGGAGGTACAGGTTAACAATACTGAAACCATCATATATATATACTGGAAATGAACAATTAAGTGAATGGCAGAGGGTGGGAGCCAGGATTCTCACTGTTGGAGCGGGAAGTTACAGATAAGCAGGAGGAGGAGCTAGAAGGATCCATGTGGTAATGGATTAGAGTTGGAGACACCAGTAGGAACTCAACTTTAGCTTAAGTACAGATATAAGTGGTTACATAGATAAATATTTACAAATACATGTGTATATACACACACACATAGGTAAGTAGACACACATATATCTCCTTGCTCTGTCACCTTAGAGGATCTACAAGAAATGACACCCCAGTAAAAATGAACACACCTAGCACCTAGATGCTGGTTCTAATATCATTCTTCAAGAAAAAGAACCAGGGTTTCTTGCAGAAATGGCTCATTATAGGACTGCGGTAGGAAATACACAAGATGAGCCTAGAGCATCTTGTAGTGCCAGAAAGTAAGGAAGTGCTCAAAAACAAAACAAAATCCTAGGGGCTGGCCCTATGGCTTAGTGGTTAAGTTGAGGACTCTGCTTCAGCAGTCTGGGATTTGCCAGTTCGGATCCTGGGCGTGGACTTACACACTGCTCATCAAGCTATGCTGTGGTGGCATCTCACATAGAAGAGCTAGAATGACTTACAACTGGGATCTACAACTATGTATTGGGGCTTTGGGGAACAAAAAAAAAAAAAAGAGGAAGACTGGCAACAGATGTTAGCGCAGGGCCAATATTCCTCACCAAAAAAAACAGCATACCTCAAAAAAAAACAAACAAACCCCAAACCCCAAACCAAACAGCACACACTGAAGTGGGTATGTCAAAGGGACACATGAATGAATTGAAAGAGCTCCCAATGGCCAAAGTTGAAACAATATGAGCAACAAAATAAATAAAGTAGCATTAGATGATAACCCAAAGTAAAAAATGAATTTCCATTGGGGCCAGCCCCGTGGTGCAGGGGTTAAGTTCGTTCACTTCGCTTTAGTGGCTGGGGGTTCACCAGTTCGGATCCAGGGCATGGACCTACGCACCACTTAACAAGCCATGCTGTGGCAGGCATCCCACATATAAAGTAGAGGAAGATGGGCACAGATGTTAGCTCAGAGCCAAGCTTCCTCAGCAAAAAGAGGAGGATTGGCAACAGATGTTAGCTCAGGGCTAATCTTCCTCAAAAAAGAAAAAAACCTAATATCCACTGATAAAAATACATGATAAAGGTTGCTGACTTGTGAATGAATTCCAAATAACTTATAAATTTACTCTGTCTTTAAGGAAGTGGAGCATAACTCTGTATTTCTTAAGTATGGGCTGTAGATAGTTACTTTCTTTAAAAAAAAATACAGTATGGAAAGGGAGAAAAAAATACTAACCTTACAGTGGAAAAATCTGACAAACACTTTGTCAAGCCAAGTGATCAAGGTTAACATCAACAGTGATAATTCATATTGATAGTATGTACCTTTCATATGACATGATGACAATCGCACTTCACCTCTCTCGTCTTCCTCTCTAAAACACATTATCCCAGTCTGATCATGAACAGAACATCAGACAAATCCCAATTAAGGGCCATTCTACAAAATACTGAACCAATAATTCTCAAAACTGTAAACATCTTCAAAAACAAGGAAAGTTGGAGAAACTGTCACAACTAAGAGAAGCCTAAATAGACATGACTACTAAATGTAACGTGCATCCTGGATGGGATCTGGAAAAGAAAAAGGACATTAGGGAAAAACTGAGCAAATCTAAATAAAGTATGGTCTTCGGTTAACAACAATAACAATATATGAATATTGGTTCATAAATTGAGACACACATACTGTACTAATCTAAGATATTAATAATGGGAGACTGGGTATGGGGTATAGGAGAACTCTCTGTGCTATCTTCACAGTAATTCTATAAATCTAAAACTGTTCTAAAATAAAAAATTTATTTTATAAAAAGGACATTCAAAAAAATAATAAAGCTGGCCTTAGAAATAAGGAAAGGAAGGAAGTAGGCAAATGATACTGATTTAAATGATTACAGATAGTCTGATCAGCCTAAAATTTCAATGCCATCATTCAGTTCATTCATTTGAGCACTGTGTCTTGCAGACTCTTCTGTACTCAAGAATCCTGTTTCAAAATACAGAGAAAGTCTGGTATCTGGAGACTTTGTAGAGAAGCGTAATTGATAGAGAGACTTGGGAGCTGGATTACTTCAGGTCAAATATCAGCTCCTAATATGTTCTAGCTGAATGTTCTTGGGCAATTTGCTTACGATCTCTGTGACTCCTCGTTCTCAGCTGTAACATGAGTATAATAATAATAATAATAACAACAACAATAGTAATGACCCCATAATGAAATAAATTAATACATGTAAAGCACCAGAACAGGACCTGGCACCTATGTGGTAATTAAGAGTTAACTATTTAGTCAATCCATTCACTCAACAAAAATGGACCAACAACAAAGTGCTACAAATCAGAAACAGTAAGAGCTCAAAGGAGAAAGTGTTAAATTCAACTTGGGTCTGGTAAAGGAAAACGAGAATTTGTAGAAGCAAATGGAATAAAAATTGCCATCTCTGCTCACTCTGTCAAACTGGGGTGGGCTTATACAAAAGGAAAACTAAAATTTTTCACATCTACTTTAATTTCTTAGTCCTCAAATCTATAAAGTTAATGGTGGCAGAGTCTATACTGCGATATCAATTTTAGGGTCTTCTGAACAAAAATAACCTTCCAAAGGGGTTCTTCCTGTTTCCAGACAACTACACATTTCTGCCTGCAGAAATACTTCTACCAGCACTGAACAGGTCCCACAGCCTCTCCCCTCCAAACTGCCCTTTGAGAAGCACCTGGAGGAAAAGAAAAGCATCCAGAACGATGACTATAGGACCTCTGTTCCAAACATGCATCTATGAACATGTCACAGAACAGGCATCAAGTAAGCCAAGCCAAGTAGCTCAGCCTTGACAAACGGTTTCCTTTTCTTTTAAAAAAGGAAGGAAAGCAATACTTTATTTGGTATATATTTGGTTCCCCCCACCCAAATGTTTCTCAAGTGACAGGAAGGAAACCTAAGGAACTTTGCGTGTGTGTTTGTATTTGGGGAGGGGAGCGCTAAGGTAGAGTAGTAACAAAAAATGTTACATAAGAGGAAAGCCGGAATTTTCTGACTTTCATAATAGATATTATAGACAAGAGAAGGCAGAATTCATGTACTGACAAAGTTTTGTTCATTATGACACATTAGGCTATTTATATAAATCCAAGATGTTAATTCCATTTTCTTAAGTAAAAGCTAACATTATAAAATTTCCTAAATAGGAAGTTTCTGCACAGAATAATAGCCTTTAAATACTTGACAAATAAAGCAGGAAGTATGTAGGTTTAATATTTTTCTTCATGTATATCCAATTAAATTACCTGGTTTGTGTTAATGTAAAACTACTGTTCACGTTTAAAATCTTTTTATGAATAAACATTTTCAATACTTTTCAAATGAACAATAGAACAAGGCCACAGTGGTTCAAAAGTAATTATTAAAAAACAATTAAGATAACAGTGCAACAGCCTGACTATAGACTACGGATTGAATTCCATTATTTATGGAATACAAATTCACAAGAGTTTCTATATATTCACTACATAGTTCTTGAAGCAACATTTAATTGCATTAAAACAAGAGGGGGGAAAAGAAAGTTATTAAAATAGTTTAAGCTAGGTTGGTAAAGTTAATTTTATTAAAAGTTGCAGCTTTGTTGGTTATCTGAAGTATAGTTTTATAATTGAAATACACAATGATCACACAATTAGACAGAATTAAACAGAACTTAAATCACCATTCCAATTTAAAGCTAATGACTGCCTTATATACAGTATATAGATTATATAATTCCACAAAGATTGAATACATTAGAAAAAGATAATAGTGGAAAATACTAGAAGAAGGGGGAGTGATACCAGTGAAGGAAGTCATTTGTCTCTAAAGGGAAAGATCACAGAAGACAGCTAAATTACACAATACTCCAAGCAGGTACTCAAGTGTCTAAAAAAAACACAGGTTCAATAACAGAGATGTAAAATTGCTCTCAAGGCTTTTAGCTGTTTGAGGAGTCAAATATTCATCATATCAAAATATATTTTTTAACTTAAAAATCAAAAGGTGGCTGACCTCAAAATTATAAACTGCATTTTCTTCTCTGACTTCATTACCATTGCGTGATAAGAGCAAGAGAAGGACAACAGTATTAGGAAATAGAATAAAGATCAAATCAGAGTTCATATAATTTACATATATACAAGCACTTTCTACTTCAAGACTTTTAATTTACTAACTTCCATCCACACTAGCTCAATAGGATTCCATAGACATGGCATTTCAATTCTACCACTGTGACAGAGGATATTTGTGGTTGTAAGCTGTGATCTTAGACTTGTATGTCATACTCTTTATTTCTGTAGCCTGTTTTTTCGTACTCATGTGTAAAGTTGAGGATTTTTTTCTTAATCAACATTATTGATAGGATTTAACTTAATAAACCCTGTGAAGTTGAATAGGTGTAAAAGAATGAGAGTCTTTAAAATGCTAGTGAAAAGAGAGAAGTAATTATGATGGACACAAAAGTGGAGCATATTTTTTAAGTACTGAGGAAATATTAAATGGTTCTTTTAAATTTATAAAATTTAACAATAAGAGTGGTTTTGAAAGAAGATTGCAAATCACTCAACATGTGACTAGTGCCATGTAATTTTAAATAATAAGAGGTAGGAAAAGTGATTAGTATAATGAAAAACTCTTGCTAGCTAAGGGTCCATCATGAACTCTGCATAATCCTTAAGTCTACTGTTAACTGAGGAGAAGACAGGAGTTTGCTGGAGAATATAAGTTAAGAAGAGCTAAGGTGCTGATCAAGTGTTTATTTCAATCCATGAATGACTCCATAGATTTAAGGCCTACTCAAATGTCTACGACATCAAAGTAAAGAACATGGTAGCAATGACAAGCCATAGCTAAGACTTTCCCCATGAATTGCTTGTGGAGATTATCAAGATGGTGTTACCTTTTACAATATATTTTCTGTGGACACAAAACTGTTCTGTTTAAAAAAAGTATTAATACACACACATATCCATAAATATATCACTCATATATTTTATACACATGCCTCATTTTGTGGTTTTGAAGGATGAATCCTATTTGGTGAAAATATATTCAGGAACTGAAAACATAAGCCTCTTTCAGTCACTTTGGACTCTCAAATCTATTAATTTATAAAGAGCCTTTTGGAATTCATCCTGTTCCAAACTAGAAATTTCTGTTAATTGTTTCCCAAATGTCTATGTGCTGTCTCTTCAATTACAGTGTTGAAGTTCTTCACAGGCAATGACTGTGTTTCTAACTATAACATCAAGTCTAAACTAATGCCTATAGAATGAAGAGTTCCAACTAAAAACTGAGGTAATCATAAACCAGCATGAACCAAGAAACTTTCTATCAACCTTCTGCATAGCACTCATGTTCATGTTATACTCTTACTCATTTTTTTCCTATAGAAGAGACTGGAGATAAGCCATTGGTGAGTCTACATGTAACTAAAACTAAAAGACAGTTAATTAGGAGAATCGTTTATGGTTCTACTTATATTTTTTAAAAATTCAGTATTTGTTTTCTTCATTTCTAATATATTTTTATTTTTTCTAACTTTTCTTTTTCTTTTTTTTTTGAGGAAGATTAGTCCTGAGCTAACTACTGCCAATCCTCCTCTTTTTGCTGAGGAAGACTGGCCCTGAACTAACATCCATGACCATCTTCCTCTACTTTATATGTGGGATGCCTACCACAGCATGGCTTTTGCCAAGCGGTGCCATGTCCGCACCTGGGATCCGAACTGGTGAACCCCAGGCCGCTGAGAAACGGAACGTGTGAACTTAACCGCTGCGCCACCGGGCCAGCCCCTCTAATATATTTTTAAATGTATATGTTTTGCTGTTATTTTTAAAGGCATCAAGAAAACAGCAACATATTTCTCAAACTGATATTAAAAATTAGAACCTTATTGATTTACATACATTCTAAGAATACATGAAAAGAGTATCATAGTTCATACAAGAACTTCATTTCAGTGAGAAAACATGAATGTGAATACATACAAGTCCAGGCCACTTAAACACATCGAATTGTTTACAGATAATATTAACATTATGTTAACATTTTAACATTTTGTTTCATACTAGTACAAAACAATTAACAATAAACTTTAGAGCAAAATCTTAAAAAAGTTTAGCTTCACTTGGGGTGGCATTTCAAAGTACATTCATGGTTTCTAGGCCAACAACATAGAATTTTGGATCACTGATGTTAACATTGACACGTTCTAAGTGCACATTTTGCATGTGTATATGTGCTCACACACACACACACACACTCATTCTCATTCTTATTCTCGCCACACCCCTCCCTGCTTTCCCCTCCCTCCCCTTCTCCTTCTCTCCACATATAGACCTACAGTCACATGGAAAGACAGAGAGTACATGGTAAATTGTAGACACTAAAAATTAGTTGTGGAATTTAATAAAAGACATAAAAATCATGAAAACACTTACTTCATCAGCCACCATACACCTGGAAAAAATAAAAATAAAACCAAATTAATCTCTTATTTATCAAAGTCAAGCATTTTAAACACTCTGATTAAGTAGCTTGCCACAAAAATAGTTTGCAAATGTTAAAGTACAAAACTAGAGAGAGGTGTTTATAACTGTGCATGAGAACATGGGCCAGTGCTGATTTTATAAGACTCTCCAGCTGCCAATGGCATATGGCTATGTGGGAGTGTTAGAGTTTAAGATGTGCTGTTCCCCACTGCCCACCTATGGAGATAGCTACCATGACCCTTCAAAAATATGAGCAAAATGGCAAGTGATTGTACCAATGACTTTACCAATAAACCTTAAACTTGGTCTTCCCTACAGATTAGAAGAATGCTGTATTAACGTGCAAGAAAATAAATGTCAACCACACATTAGCATGTTATATATATAATTATATATGCTATATTATATATGCTAAGCCTATTTTCAAGCTGAATTTTGGTTTCTACTATTATTTTTCTAAATTTTCTCTTCTCTGTCCTTTCTTATTAACCCATAAAAGTAAACTCTATCCACTGAAAATTGAGGATAGTGGATACAAACTGAGGTCCTAAGTAGAAGAAAAAGCAAAGAGCAAAAGGAAAGAATAGCAGGTATGGTTGGGATCACAAGTGGGCCCTCAGAGACAGTGAGTACAGCATAAGAGGAAAAACCAATCTTTTAATTGAGGGGATTTCCAGGCAACCCCCAAAATACTGAAATATTATAAAAATTGGAAAGGAATAAAGTTCCCACTTCTATTTTTTTTCTTCCTTTATTCCCCATGGTCTTGACGTAATACAATTTTATGAGGTGTCTTTTAACACCAATTAAGAATTTGGTAATAAATATATTATCAAGGAATAAGTTACAGGTAAAGTGGAATTTTGTGCTTAAGAAGAAAAAAGACGTCAGGCTAACCAATAAGCATTTTTATGGAAAAATAAAATACAAATACTTTAGCTAAAATTTAAAACACATGCAAGAGTAAAAAGTTTACGTTTTTTTTCCTTTGCAAACAAGCCTAAAAAAGTAGAAAACTAAAAAGCAATACTTTGAAAAACATGATTTATTGCCAGGAAGATTCATGTGTATATCTACTTTTTCATTTCAAAATCCAACTCAAATTTGGTAAAGACGTCATTCGCTTCAAGTGTACATTATTTATTGAGTGTCTACTATGTACCTACTACTGTTCTAAGTGCTAGGGATATGAGAGAGAATTAAAAAGTCCTTCCTTCATCGAAAGTAACTAGAAGAAGACAATAAACAAACATGATTCAAGTGGTGATAAGTGCTATTAAAAAAAACAAAAGAAGGTAAGGTGGAATAGGAACGCAGGGGAGGATCTATTTTATAGAGTGGTCAGGAACAGTCTTTGTGATAAGGCAATTTGAATAGATTTGAGCAAGACACCAATTTTTTTTTTTTTAAGGATGACTAGCCCTGAGCTAACTACTGCCAATTCTTCTCTTTTTGCTGAGGAAGCCTGGCCCTGAGCTAACATCCATGCTCATCTTCCTCTACTTTATATGTGGGATGCCTACCACAGCACGGTGTGCCAAGTCCACATCTGGGATCCGAACCGCCAAAGCCTGGGCCGCCAAAGCAGAACGTGTGCACCTAACGGCTGAGCCATGGGGCCGGCCCCCGAAAGACACAAATTTATGAGGAAAGGAATCGCGAGAAAACCTTGAGGAAGAGTATACTCAACAAAGTGATCAGCAAGTGCAAGGCACCTGAGATAAGATAGCTATGATGTAGTTAAGGAAGAGCAAGGACGCTAGTGTGACTAAAGCACAGTGAGTCATGGAAAACAGAATTATACAGTTGAAACACAGCTGGGGTCCTGATTGTGGAAAGCCTTATAAGCAATGGCAAGGAGTCTGGATTTTCTTAGAATCTTTTTGAGGGAAGCAACATTTTACTTTTTAAAAAGATTGCTCTGGGGCTGGCCCTGTGGCCGAGTGGTTAAAGCCCCTAGCGCTCTATTTGGTGGCCCAGGCTCGGGGGTTCAGGTCCCAGTGCCGACCTACTCCACTCATCAGCCATGTTGTGGAGGTGTCCCACATACAAGATAGAGGAAGATTGGCACACATGTTAGCTCAGGGCTAATCTTCCTCAAGCGAAAAAAAATAGAGGAGGACTGGCAATGGATGTTAGCTCAGGGTGAATCTTACTCATACACACACAAAATATATATTTAAAAAAAAAAGATTGCTCTGGCTTATAGAGAACAAACTGTAAAGGGCAACAGCAGAAGCATGGAGAGCAGTCAGGAGGCACCTGCTGAGAGAGAGAGAAACATCAAGAGAGAAACGAGGTATGGATGAGTGGCAGAGGTAGAGGTGGTGACAAGTGGTCAGTCTAGGTACATTTTGAAAGTATAGCAAATAAGACTTGCTGGTTGATTAGGATGCAGATGCAAAAATAAGTGAGAGAAGTCAAGAATGAATCTTCAGATGATGGCTCAAGCAATTAACTGTGAAAAATGGTGGTGATACCATTCACTGAGAAAGGAAAGGCTGGGAGAGGAGTAGGTTTGGGGATGACAATCAAAAGTTCAGCCTGGACGTGTAACCTTTGTGATATCCATTAGATATCCAAGTCGAACTGTCAAGTAAGCCACTTGATATGTGAGTCGGGGAGTGGTAGGGACTGGAGATATAACAAATTTGAGAGTCATCTGTAAATGGCACTGGAATGAGTGAGGATCCAGGGTATTCTGAAACATGACAACTTGACTGTGGCTTGTTCTCCTCTATTCGCAACTCTAAGTTCCTTAACTTTCTAAAGATAAAGGTAACATTTGAGCAAACTGCTATGCAGCTAAACTACTCTGTGGGTAGCTGAGTGAAAAGCAGCATCAGAGCCTTGGGCAAAAACTGAGAGCTGTGGATCACTGCAATAGCTTGGCTTTCAGGGAGCTGAAAACCTCAGGGGTAAGATTACCCTCAATCCTTCTGAATATGCTGGATTTTCCTAACATGAGATAGGTGAGTCTTCCCTACTTTGGAAACTACAACAGTTCAAGCAGATTGGAGAGCTTCAGACTTCCCTCATGTGTCTCTAGTGGGGAAAACTGTCCTTAAACTTTAGGTTCTGTATCTATTCCGACCTCTGGGATTCCTGTTGTTAAGGATAGTTCAGCAACTAGATCTAATTTCCAATGAGCCATCATAGAAAAATAACTGACCATGTGAGAGGCCCCAACATTTGAAACAGCAGAATAAGAGTCACTAATCTGAACACAGACCTAGTGAAAGAGAAATGCTAGAGAAGAAAGATAAACACCTGCACAAAAATTGTTAGAGCACTTAAGTAAATTCTAATGCAACACACACACACCACACATCCTTCCTAAAGCTCAAAACCGTGATTTTCAAACTAAAATCAGTAGATGAATTTAAAAAAAGGATGATCATTATTGACACCTAAATAAGTAGACCTGAAGATGAAATGCAAAGATTACATCAAAGCAGAGAGTAGAAAGTTAAATAAATGGAAATAGTGAAGGAAAAGAAAAAAAGACTTGAAGGATAGCTCCAGAAAACTAATATGTCAAAAATAGGTGTCAAAAAGAGAAAAAGGCACTACATGAATGAGAGGCAACAATTAGGTAAATAATAAAATTTTTCTGGGCTGAAGAAACACCTCTGAAAAATCCAAATTTCAAGTTCGATTGAAGAGAAAAGACACATATCTACTCATATCCTTATAAAATTCATTAATTTTAAGAATAAAGAGAAAATCCTAGAAGTGTTCAGATAAAAAGAACAATTATCCATAAAGGGAAAAAACAGGACGGGCATTGGACTTATCATCAACACCAGAAGCTGAAAAACAATGGAAAAAGGATCTAGAAAACTTGAAAGAAAAGCAGAAGAAATCATGAATCTTATACTAGCCAAGATACCCATTATTTGTAAAAGATAGCAAAAAGATCCTTGAGGCTAATCAAGATCTCTAAGATTACACCACTCAAGCAAACATCTGAGGAAAAAAACTTAAGAAAATATCCGAACAATAAACACACCTTAACACAGATTCAAGATAGGAGAAGATGAAAAGGAAATCTGGTAAGCAATGAAGCTTGGTATGCATGAATTTAATGGACGATGTGTTTTCTAAATGAGGACTCTAGAAGCAGAAAGGACACATTCTGAAAATCTGAATGTGCAAAACTGAAGGGAGGTAACAAAGGAAAGGGAGTGCTAAGAGTATTGCAAAGCAGAATACCAAATAGATGATATTTAAAGTCAGGAGACTAAATGAGATTACCTAGGGAGTAAGAGTATAGGGAGAAGAGAGCTATCGACTGAGCCCTGGAACCCTCCAACAATTAGAGGTCACAAAGAGGAGAAGCATTCAGCAAAGGAGACTGAGGAGGAGTATGGAGCAATGTAAAAAGATACAAGAATGTGGTGCCCTAGAAGCCAAGTAAAGAAATTGTTTTGAGAAGGAGGGAATGGACAACTATAGCAAATGCTGCTGAGGAGTCTAGCAAAATGAGGTCTGAGAACTGAACATTTGATTTGGGAAGAGGTCATTCACAGCTCTGACAAGAGCCGCTTTGATAGACTGGTAGGGGACGAGGAGCCTCACTTGAGTGAGTTCAAGAGAGAAGGGAGGAGTGCAAGGGAGAGAGTAAGTAGATTACTGTCTCAAGGAATTACCCTGTAGACAGAAGCAAAGAAAAATGGTGGTGGCTGCCAGGAAAACTAGGGTCCAGAAAAGATTTTTTAAAAGATAGACTAGTATAAATAGCCCAGTAAATATCTTATTGACTCTATGAGTGTAACATCTAGCAGGCAGATATAAAGTGGATCAGGAACTTGGGAATCAAGTCGAGACAATAAATAAAAATGAGAAAGCAGATACACATGAAGATGATAACAGAGGAAACAGAAATGAACGGGGTTCTCATGTGTAAATTGTAAAAAAAGAGGAAGAAATTTTTCATGGCTAGAACCTTGGGAAACACTCTTCTTTAGGAAGCAAGGGGAAGAAGCAGAAGTATTCAAGGAAGAGGGGACAAGGATCAGGGTCTAAGAAGCCCAGGGAAAACAAATTAACAACAGAGTAAATGTTAATTAACAGTTCAAACGCCACAACGATGTTGCAAAGGATAAGGCTAATGGCCCACCATGCTAAGTTATCAGGAGCTCACTTGTAAGCATCACACAAAAGTGGTTAAGAAGATTGTGGGTAGGAAAAAATGGAGGCAACAAATACAGAGAAATCAGAAAGGAATTTTGGTAGCAAAAAAAAAAAGATTAAAAATAGGGCAGTAGCTATAGAACATGTTGGAAACTTGAAGAGTGGGCAAGGAATGAAGAATGAGAAAGAAAATAAGAAAGATGACTGATGGAGACCTTAATGAGCTACCACAACTTAAAAAGGAAAAATATGGCTAATACAATTTCTCACTTCATGGAAATTCTACACCACATATGAATGAAACTAAAGTGTACTTTGTAAACAAAGGACTGCCCATAATCACAGTTATCCCTGAAAATAAAAATAGCTTTTTCTCCCATTGGGAAATGGCAAATATGATCTGAGTTACAGGGACTTTAACCTACAGCCAATAAGAAAACTTCCTTTGTTAAGGAATATCCATTGTATTTGCCAAACCTGGTTTGGTGTGCCAACAGCTATACAATTGTATCTGAATTTTACAGGCAGTTCAGTTTTACATTGTTACAAAAAATAAATAATATTCTTTGTTCCAAATTCATTGTTAATTGCTTGAATTATAATTTATGCAGCTTGGCTGCAGGCATCAAAAAGCAACTTTTCATTTCACTGAGTTGTTTCCAAAACCTGGAGGCTCCTTACATTAATCATCTACTTAACAATATCAAGACGTACATACTACACTGTTTGCAGCAGCCATATCTTTGGATACACACGCTCAGTGTTTGCTATATTTAACCCAAATTCTCATAAGATACAGAAGAGAAAACTGAACAGTATTATACTCTTCTGAGAATCATTTTACACACCAGCTTATTTTCTAATCCAAGACTCACAGAACTGAACAATTTGTGTTTAACCTGAAGCTTTTCTCCAATTTCTTTATACTAAAAAAAACCACCCCTTCTGTAATTAACACCCATAGCTCTTTTGAATAAATCATGTTTGTAAAAAGAAAACAGCAAAACTCTCCAAGAGAATATTTTGATTACACTGAGAATTGAATGAGGTGAACCTATATAAGACGAATTCTTTAATTCTGTTTTGAATTCTAAGTACAGGATTCAGAACTTGGTACCTGAAAACAGGATCTGCTTAATCAACTACCTTGCATACTTCGGCCTCAGAAATGGGCTATTACCTCAGGGAGAATACTGATCTTTTACATATTCATAGGTAATCTGTCCATTAGCATTTATATACTAAATGATTGACTACATACTATACCATATTATATACCACACTATTCTTTAGTATGGTATATTTGACCGATGCTAACTTACTGTTACTTTAATAAACTCCACCTACTCTCCCCTACAGATCAAGCCATGGGGACCATAGGTTCAGAGGACCAAGCCATAATTTTTTTTTTCCAGCCACAGCAATGTCTTAAAATACTTTCCCCCCTAACTGTAAAGGTTCAACATGATAAAATGGCCTTTGTTTTATTTGTTTAGCTTTAAGATTATTTACTTTTCGAAGTGGGGACACATTCATATATACATGATTCAAAAATAGGAAAGCAGGAAGTCTTTCCCCAAACCCATTTCTCAAGGGTGTCCCAGATATTGGCTGCTCTGGAGGCAACAAAGTTAGCAATTTCCTTTTTTTTTTTAAAGATTTTATTTTTTTCCTTTTTCTCCCCAAAGCCTCCCGGTACGTAGTTGTATATTCGTCGTTGTGGGTCCTTCTAGGTGTGGCATGTGGGATGCCACCTCAGCGTGGTTTGATGAGCAGTGCCATGTCAGCGCCCAGGATTCAAACCAACAAAACACTGGGCCGCCTGCAGCGGAGCGTGCGAACTTAACCACTTGGCCATGGGGCCAGCCCCAAAGTTACCAATTTCTTGTGTAACTTTTTAGAAACATTCTTTGTAAGTACAAGTTTACATATGTATGTATATATACATATATGTGTCACAAATAATAACATAAGATTTACACCTTTCTTGATCTTGTGTAAAATCCCAAAAGTGCACAATATAGTATTACAACATGCTATAACGCGTAACATGAAAAAGAAAAGGAAAAAGTTGAGGTTGAAATTTACAAGTAAAAGTCCTTGTTTCCCATTGCTTTGGCAAATGGCAAGTAAATGTACTAGTCAGAAAACCTTCAGCTGGTTTTCATCTAGCTTGGCCTCTTCACAGCGTCTGGGATAGAACGACTACTTCCTGGACAAGCTCTCCTGGGCCTCCCAGCTGCTCCTGATTCTCCTAGCTCTCATCTCTGCCTCTTTCCCTGGTGCCTCCTCCTCTGCCCATCCTCTTCCATGTTTGATCTTCAGTCATTCTCTCTTTGTGCTCCACCTAAATTCCTAAAGCTATCATCCATTCTCATAGTTTTAACTACCACCCATATACAAATCCTAAATTTGAACCTAAGGCTTTTAGCAATGTTTAGCATATGTTCCCGATCCACCCTTTGTGGACATTTCTTTCCTGGATATCCTGAAGTTATTATGACAGACGATGCATATTGACATTTGAAACTAAAGCTAATTAAACCCTAGATACAAAAAAAAAAAAAAAAATCTCTAAAGGGATTAAACAATTGATTTGAGCCTCTGATTCCCACCCTTGGTCAGTAATTTCTGTTTAAAATAAAAACCACAAAACAACAATATTTATTTTGGTTGCTACCAAACCATTTTGCTGCATTTCTGTAAAAGCTTAAAGCACTGCTCTTATTTGCAAGCATATAATTAAATATATCCTAGACCTCTATATCCAGCTTCTTAGTCTCATCCGTTTTATGAAATGACTAAGCCAAGTAAGCTGAGCTGTGATCAAATGAGCTAAGATAGTACTTTATAAATGGAAAGATACCATAAAAAACTTTATTGTTGTTACGATGGCGATGATAAATTCTGTTCAATAAAAACCAAATAACTGTGTTCACTGTCAGTAAGCAAACACTGGCAATGGATATATGGAAGTTACACAGGAGAGTAGCTTCAAATTTAGCAGTTATAAATGGAAGGAAATGTGATCGACTTTAAAAACTGGTTTTATAAACACTCTTTCCATGAGGATGCAGTGCAAGAAGGGAAACTCAATCCAAAATGGCTTAAGCACTAAAGAGAATTAATATATCACATAATACATAACAAGAAATGCAGGAGTGGGATGGTTCCAGGGTGGTTAATTCAGTAGCCTATTCATGTCATCTTTCTACTCTATCATCCTAAGCAGCTCCAGACAACATATCCTTACCCACAATGCTCAGAAGCACATGGAAGGGACCCCCAAAGAATTCTAGAGTCTTTTAATAGAGAAGGAAGAGGAGAAAGACTTTAGGTGAAGCAACCCACAGCTGCTGCACATGTTATGACAATGAAAAGCAAGTTAAAAGAAAATTTAGTCTTTTGTTTGGTTTTAGTTCTTTTTATCCATTATGAAACACCAGTCACATACACAAAGGACATAAAATCCTGTAATAATTTCAAGGTACCTAAGAGATATGGGGTAATATAAATTAAATCCCTTATGTATACCAAAAACAAAATGAATTTTTAAAAAGAATTGCTTTTTCTGTTCATGAGCTTTAAAAAAGTTAAACTAGTCCCTAATGCTTGAGAATGTCTTGAAAATATTATGCTTCATTAGTCTGACTTCATTAGCACAAAATTGCCCTATAACTTTTACTAATAAAGAGCAAAACAGGAAAAAGTCTCTGCATCCTCCTAGATGGTTAGAAAAAAATGGTGTATCTCAGCTGTTTTGAGAGAATTATTATTGTTTTCAGGATGTATAATAATTCCTATTGAGCCATTATTTCACATATAGCTTCTACACAATTATTTATTCTTGCTTATAAAACTGCAGGTCAAAAAAATTGATTATTCCTGCAGCAACTAATGGAGAATTTTTAGGGCTTAATTAGACAATAATATTCATTAGAATATTTTGGAGTTAAAAACAAAAATGTAGTTCATATAAAAAAGCAATTAAGAAGTAAGTTAGGTCTGTTCGATCTAGTCTAAAGTGATTTTATAAGTAGTAAAAATGATTTACAGTATTAAAATTGCTTCATTAAAAAAGATATGTACAGGGGCCAGCCCGGTGGCACAGCGGTTAAGTTTACACTTTCTGCTTTGGCAGTCTGGGGTTCGCCAGTTTGGATCCTGGGTGCGGACATGGCACAGCTTGACAAGCCATGCTGTGGCAGGCTTCCCACGTATAAAGTAGGGGAAGATGGGCACGGATGTTAGCTCAGAGCCAGCCTTCCTCAGCAAAAAGAGAAGGATTGGCAGCAGATGTTAGCTCAGGGCTAACCTTCCTCAAAAAAAAAAAAAAAAAAGATATGTATATCATTAATACTCAAACGTTGATATGTAGATGGAGGAATAAGTTAAATAATTTTATTACAAACTGACAGCCTCTCGGAATATAGCAGGATACTAAACTTTTGTTGACAAATTCCTTTTTTAGCCTGGTCTTTGGAGTTACTGAACTATGTGTTAATAAAAGCTGAACATTTTTATTATAGTCTCTACTTTATCTTGAATAGATATGCGGTGAATCAGGGCAAGTATATATTAAAAATTGTTTTTCAATTTCAATAACCACCAAGTACACATTATTCCTTTAGTCATCCACCAAATATAACTTTGAGCACCAGGCATAGTGCTAGACCCTTAGTCTGAGCAAGAAACAAACATATAAGCAAATGACTGTACTAAATGTTACTAATGTTACGGTAGATGTCCTTTCAAGGTAAAGGCTGTAAGGCAGAAGAGGGGAGTACTAGTCACTTCTATCCAAATGTGCAATAAAGGTTACATTGAGAGAGAGACAGAGAAACATTAAAATATTGGCTGGATTCAAAATGAATGCCTCGGCCTCACCCTCAAGCTGGTCCTCATATCTGAGTAATCATCAAACTCATTTCAAAGGAAAAAATTCTCCAAAAGCCCTAATGTTTATTTAAAACATTTTATGTTAAATAAGTACAAACCCAAAATGAGGTACAAATTCCTTATACTTAGAAATTTTAGAAAATATTTTAAAAACGAGAACACATTTACAAAATTAAGAATAAACTACAAAATAAAAACAATTCAATTTAATGATATTAATTTCATATGACAGATGATGTTATTTTGCAAAAGCTAAATTGATGCTCTTTGGTTTTATGGTAAAAACAAATAACCTCATGTCTATTTAATATTTAAACTGTATCCATATCCTGTACTTACTTCTTTAATGAAAGGGAAGTGAATCCATCTGCACATAATAAAAAGCCAAATAGTAAGGGCTAAAATAGATAGGACTATTTTCCCTCCTCACTCACTCCCTCCAGCCACCCCCTCACGACCACCACCCCCCATACACACTTAACAGGAAGCCTGGAGTTAGGTAGTCAATTACGCAGCAGCAGCCAAGATAGCACAGCCACACCTCTACAATCTCCTTTCCTTCCTGGTGGGTCCAGAGACAGCTGTTAGAGTTCCAGGTTTGGCATCATTGTTTGATGCAGGAAGAAAGGAAGAGGACAAAAGGGCACTTGCCAACTGAGTTGACACTATTTTAACAAGCTTTCCCAAAACCACTAACTAGTGACTTCTACTAATGTTTCAGCGCTCACACTGTGTCACATAACCACTCCTAGTCAAAATGGAGCTTGGAAAAAAAGGGTTTTAGCTGGTCACATAGCCCCCACCACCAGGGCTGTGTTAGTGAGAGAAAAGGGAAGAAGGGATTTTGGGGAAGTAACATCAGGCTCTGCCACAAATTCTAAGGCCACTTTCAAGGAGTGATTTGGAAACACTGTAGCCACCTCTGTCACGTAAAGATCAAGTCAGCTCTGAGGTGTTACTGAAACCTCTATCAAACAGGCATATAATTATGGCAGTAATCAAGAAGAGAAAAATTCTTCATTTCATATTGACTATCACAGTTACTGATACCGAAAGTTTCAAGTTTGGAAGCTAAAAAAATTAGTTCCCTCATGAGTACAACATTCTCCATGCATGCCACCCCTATGTGCCAAGCAGTATCTCAATTAGCCCACTTTTCTCTATTCCGACTATTGTAAAAACCTTTATTCATTCAGCATTCCACAATAAGAAGTATTTGGTGTGGGTATGTGGGTGAGGGAGAAATGCCTCATATAATCCTAAATACAAAAGACAGCAACAAATACACATGTGCCTGATTTTAAAGTAATTTAGATAATCCAGAATATTCTTACAGCACTATTTTTGGGGTATAATCTAAACGAAAACTCAGCACTTAACAATTAATAGAGAATTCATAAGACCCTTAAAACAAGAGTTTGCAAATTACTGTTCATGAGTCAAATCCGGCCTATCAATTATTTTTGTAAATAAAGTTTTATTGGAACACAGTCTTGCTCATTCATTTACATATTGTTACTGGCTGCTTTCAAGCAACAAGAACAGAGTTGAGTAGTAGTGATAGAGATGGTATGGTATGCAAAGTCTAAAATATTTACTATCTGGCCCTTTATAGAAAAAGTTTGCCAATTGCTGTCTTGGAATATATCCATGAACCACCTTTGAGGAATTAGTGACCTGGAGGAAGTTTCTGATACAGTGCAGAAGGGTTATGAGTTTGGCCTGATAAATAAAACCTTTCTATTAAGACCATATGAAGAAACAAAATGTGGATTTATCAGAAGAGTGAACACACAGAACCCATGCCAATAGATGTAATTGTACAGGAATAAGTTCAAAGTACTATGCTTGAGTATAAAAACAGAATTGTTATAAAGTCAAAATTGAGGAAATGCAAAATAATAGTTGAAAAAGAAATCAGATCCCAGACATAGAAAGAGCTCCAATGTCACAGAGATAGCCGATTAGAGAAAAACTAGTCTCAAACTGATAGAATCTTGTGTTTCACTCCCTCTGGCCAAATACTGAGATCTTTCTCTTTCAGAAGCATGTTATCAGCATTCTTTACAAATAGCACTCAAATTACTACTCAATTATAAGTTAACAACACAGAATATTAACAATATTTTTTATAACATTTTGACATCATCATCTTGTGACTAGATGTGCCTGAAACAAATTTGCTGTCTGATCTTGTACGCTTTTCTTTTAAGAACATAAACTGAATGTCTATAAAAAGCCAATCTAGGAACTGAGGTGTGATAGTCAATCTACTCCAGTTTATATGTCCTTACTCTCATTCCCTACTGGGTGCAGTGTAGTAAATAAGTGCTGCTCTAAACCTTGACTTTGTGGTCTTATTTCCCACAACATGGTACATATTTTAAAAATCTGTGAATTTTAGTTGATGGCATATTTAATATGTCACCTATTGAACATACCCTTAAAAAGCTAAGGGCATCTGAGGCTGTGGTTTGAACGCACTATATTTCTTTTTTCCAGCTTTAGCGAGGGATGATTGACAAATAAAAACTATATACATCTAAGGTATACAACATGATGTTTTGATATACGTATACATTGTGAAATGATTACTACAAAATCAAGTTAATTAATATAGCCATCACCTCCCATAGTTACCGTTTTTTGTGTGTATGTGGTAAGAACATTAACTACAGTCACCATGCTGAACATTACGTCTCCAGAACTTATTCATCGTACAACTGAAAGTTCATACCCTTTGACCAACATCTTCCCTTTCCCCCCACCTCCAGCCTCTGGTAACCACCATTCTACTCTCTGTTGCTATGAGTTTGATTTCTTTCTTTAGATTCTGCATACAAATGAGATCATGCAGTCTTTGTCTTTTTGTGTATGGCTTATTTCACTTAGCATAATGTCCTCCAGGTTCATCTATGTTGTCACAGATGGGAGGACTTACTTCTTTTTTTAAATAATATTCCACTGAATATATATACCATCATTTTCTTTATCCATTCATCCATCGATGGATGGCTGTCTTATCTTGGCTCCTGTGAATAATGCTGTAATAAAGATGGGAGTACAAATATCTCTTCCAGATAGTGATTTCATTTCCTTGGGTTATATACCCAGAAGTAGGATTGCTGGGTAGTTCTGTGGGTAGTGAGTAGTTCTATTTTTAATTTTTTGAGGAACCTCCATACTGTTTTCCAAAATGGCTGTACTATTTTACATTGCTGCCAATAGTACACAAGGTTTCCTTTCTCTACACACCCTCACCAACACTTATCTTTTGACTTTTTGATAACAGCTGTCCTAACAGGAGTGAGGGGATATCCTATTGTGATTTTGATTTGTAT
Source organism: Equus quagga (assembly GCF_021613505.1). Classification (NCBI taxonomy): domain Eukaryota; kingdom Metazoa; phylum Chordata; class Mammalia; order Perissodactyla; family Equidae; genus Equus; species Equus quagga. The sequence continues at coordinate 2,189,699 of NW_025799860.1, forward strand.
TTCCCTGAAGATTAGTGATGTTGATCACCTCTTCCTAAACCTGTTGACTATTTGTATGTCTTCTTTGGAAAAATGTCCATTCAAGTCCACTGCTCATTTTTTTTCTTTTTTGCTGAGGAAGATTAGCCCTGAGCTAACATCTGTTGCCAATCTTCCTTTTTTTTTCCTTGAGGAAGATTAGCTCTGAGCTAACATCTGCATCAATCTTCCTCCACTTTATATGTGGGTAGCTGCCACAGCATGGCTGACAAGTGGTGTAGGTCCATGCCCGGGAGCCAAACCTGAGAACTCAGGCTGCCAAAGTAGAACACACAGAACTTAACCACTATGCCATGGGGCTGGCCCTCACTGCCCATTTTTTGGTCAGGTTATTTGTTTTTTTGCTATGGAGTTGTATGTGTTCTTCATATAGTTTGGATATTAACCCATTAATGGATATATGATTTGCAAACCATCTTTTTCCTATTGTGTATTCTTGGTGCCTCTGTTGAAGATTAGTTGAATGCATATGCATGGGTTCATTTCTAGGCTCTCTATTCTGTTCCATTTGCCTATGTGTCTGTTTTTATGCCAGTACCATATTGTTTTGATTACTATAGTTTTGTAATATAATTTGAAATTATGAAGTGTGATGCCTCCAACTTTGTTCTTCTTTCCCAGGAATGCTTTGGCTATTCAAGGTCTTTTGTGGTTCCACATGAATTTTAGGATTATTTTTTCTATTTCTGTGAGAAATGTCATTAGAATTTTGGTCGAGATTGCATTCAATCTGTAGATTGCTTTGGGTAGTGTGGACATTTTACCAATATTAATTCTCCTAGTCCATGAACACAGGACATATTTCCATTTATTTGTGTCTTCTTCAATTTCTTTCACCAATGTTTTACAGTTTTCAGTGGACAGACCTTTCACCTCCTTGGTTAAATTTATTCCCAAGTCTTTTATTTTATTTTATTTTTTTTGCTAAGGAAGATTAACCCTGAGCTAACATCTGTGCCAATCCTCCTCTACTTTATATGTGGGCTGCCACAACAACATGGCCAATGAGTGGTGTAGGTCTGTGCCCAGGATCCAAACCCACAAACCTGGGCAGCCAAAGTGGAGTGCGCCAAACCTAACTACTAGGCCATGGGGCCGGCCTCAGTATTTTATTCTTTTTAATGCTATTGGAAATGGGATTATTTTCTTAATTTACCTTTCTGATAGTTTATTATTAATGTATAGAAATGCAACTGACTTTTATATGTTGATTTTGTATCCTACAATTTTACTGACTTTGTTTCTTAGTTTTAACAATATTATGGTGACATCTTTAGGGTTTTTTATATATATAAGATCGTGTCATCTACGAACAGAGTTCATTTTACTTCTTCCTTTTGGATGTGGATGCCTTGTATATCTTTTTCTTTCCTAACTGCTCTGCTAGGACTTACAGTACTGTGTTGAATGGATGTGGCAAGAGTAAAAACACTATACTTCTGATCTATATGCATATATGTTTATAAATTCATAGATCTCTAGAAGGATATAGAAGAAAATAGTTCCAGTGGTTTCTTCCAAGAAGGGGAACTAGAGGACTAGGTGGGTAGGAGAGCAGGTGAAAGGGAGAAGGGAAATTTTTCATTGTATACTCTTTTGTGCCGTTTTAGTGTTGATCCATGTACATGTATTATTATTAAATTAAATAAACAAAATATTTTTTAATACCCTTATCTTTTCCAGAATCATCTTCAAACCTAGGCATAGGCCCTTCTCAAACCATACTATGAACAAAGATGTCTCCTTTGGAAATAAAACAACCAACCAATGCAACTGTGACAAGCCAAAGATTCAATAAGTATACCCAATGTATTAACTGATTTTCATCAATTTAGGGGAAATATTTTAATTGGCTGGTTAGGTCCATGAAAGCCAGACATTTTACATAAACCAAAAAGCCAATGAGAAATGATCAATAAAAGAAGTGACAGATTAAGAGATTACTTTCTTTTTAAAAAGAAGACATGAATACAGGTAAAAGGATGCAATGAAATGTGTAGCACAGAACTTGATACCCTTAACAGCAGCAAACAAGAATCAGAAGTCAAGAGAAGAAATTAAGAATAAGCATGCAAAATGTGGAGGGCAAATGGCCATGATGCTTAATGGTGCAGCTCTCAAAACATACCAAAAGTATATATGTGAAAGATATGGGGAAACAGCCACTTCTGCTGCATATGAAAATAATGACCCTAAGTAAATATGTCTTCTCTATCTCTATTGATGCTGGAGAGCAGTAAGAAAAAAGGTCATATAGTAACTTCAGCATCACTCTTGACCTAAAGCTATAAATCAGCAGAATACCATATTGAAAGCACAGCAACCAGCATATTGCAAGAGTGCAGCAAGAGACAGGCAAGGGAAGCCCTCTCTATTAAACATATGTAGTCACAGTTACTAATGGAAACAGTGATAATTTTAAGCATCAAAAAAAAAAAGAAAAGAAAATGTCAGATTAGAATTGAGTTCTTGGCTGAAGAAATTAAGAAAAATTTCTGATTAAAGAGAAGTTTCAAGAAGGAGCAGAGCTACCTGAGCATGTTCGAATGCCATTTTTAACTAGAAATCTTTCTTATCTCTTCATCAGAGTAAATCCATCTTAAAATGACAATGAATGGATTTATTTTGAAAGACATAAACCCACAGGACAGAAGGAGAAAACAGCAAGCAAATTTCAGAAGGTGGAAAGATGAACTGAAAAGCGTCCTGGCAGATCTGGGAAGTGGAAATCTACTTCAGCGGCAGATAAAGCTGAAAAGCAACTTGATTGGTACTGAAGAACTCCCAAAGAGGTTAGAAAGTGGCAGAACAAGATATTTCTGCAAGTAGGGTGAAGACAGGGAAGAAAACAGGATGATTGTTACATTTACGAAACAATTAGACTCCCAGCTCCCCTACTTTACACAAGGTCCTCCCACACCTTATCAAAAGTCTGAGTTTATTCTCTGGAGAGGGTGAAACAGAGTTATCACTAGACGGAGATAGATCACTAGACATTTAAAAACGACGAATAATATGAAAGAATTCAAAACACACAGAAAGAAAGCAAGTTGAAGGAAACAGTGACTATTTAAAGAGAAAACAACTCAAGAAAAGTCATCATTAATATCCTCAGAGAAGAGAGCTCACCCACAAAGCAAGAACAGAATGCTAGTAAGAGGAAAAACTCAGAGAACAAAAAAGAGCTCTTGGAAATTAAAAATATATAGCAGAGATTAAAAGCTCAATAGAAGAACTAGAAGATAGAGTTGAGCAAAATTCTCACAAAGGAGGGCAAAAATACAATGGGTTGAAAAACAGGAAAAAAGAGATAAGAACATTAGAGGACCAATTCAAGACATTCAATATCTGAATAATGTGGAAAGAAAGAACAGTGAAAACAAAGAGGATATAAATAATATTAAGAATTCTTTGAAATTCCCCAACTAAAGGAAATGAATTCCTATATTGAACCGGCCCAATCAGTGTCTGGCACAAAGTATGAAAAGAACCCAAAAGATAATGTCTAAAATTGGAAATTAAAAAAGTTGCAATTTAAGCACACTATTCAGAGATATGGTGTAAACAGCCAAGACTTAAAGAGTTGAAAGTGATAGCTCTGAGGAATTGGAAACTGTAAAGAGGAAGATTAGGGGATATCGGGAGATGGGTGTTTTTCGTATGGAGCCTTATAAAGCTATTGATCTTTAAACTATGTACACACAAACCCATGATAAAAAATAAATAAATAAAAAGTAGGCGCCAGCCCTGTGGCCGAGTGGTTAAGTTTGTAGGCTCTGCTTTGGCAGCCCAGGGTTTCACTGGTTCGGATTCTGGGGCGTGGACCTAGTCACCACTCATCAAGCCATGCAGAGGCAGTGTCCCACATAGCACAACTAGAAGGACCTACCACTAGAATATACAACTATGTACCAGGGGGGCTTTGGGGAGAAGAAGAAGAAAAAACAAAAGATTGGTAACAGATGTTAGCTTAGGTGCCAATCTTCAAAAAAAATAAAGTAAAATTAAAAATAAAATCAGGGGCCGACCCACTGGCGCAGTGGTTAAGGGCGCACATTCCGCTTTGGCAGCCTGAGGTTCGCCGGTTCAGATCCCGGGTGCGGACATGGCACCACTTGGCAAGCCATGCTGTGGTAGGCATCCCAGATATAAAGTAGAGGAAGATGGGCATGAATGTTAGCTCAGGGCCAGTCCTCCTCAGCAAAAAGAGGAGGATTGGTGGCAGATGTTAGCCCAGGGCTAATCTTCCTCAAAATAAATAAATAAATAAATAAAATAAAATCAAGCCCTTTCCAGTGGATAAAAACAAACCAGTTATAATGTAATTGTCCAGAAAGATTCATTTCTTGCTTAAGAAAACCATGATTTCTTAATGACATGAATATCAAAGGAACTATGCTTTTTCGCTATGTTGAATACAAGTAACCTGTTTTAAGAACACTACCAAAAAATTATTCCACAGAGAATTCAATTCAATCCAGTTCAACAAATATTTATTGAGCTCCTAATATGTGATAAGCCCTGAACATAAAAAGACAAAAACGTCCTAAGACAAAAAGGTCTAGAGCTTATGGGGGCATAGTCCAAATTAAAATGTGTACATTTATTCAAATAGATGAAGAACTGTCATATAAAATAGGAGGTAATCTTATTCTAGAGGACATACATAGTACCAACGGGAAAAAGCTAGAAAGATAGAAAATAGCTATAAAATAGAAAAATTTCAGCTCAATAAACTCAAAAATTTCAGTTTTCCATAAAAATAAACCAATTTCAAGATGTACTCAAAACAACGTGGCATTTGCATAAGGATAGATATAAGGATCAACAGAACAGAATAGAGTCAAGAATAAACCTACACATTCAGGGTCAATTGCTTTTTGACAAGGGTACCAAAGTAATTTGATGGAGAAAGCAGTATTTTCAACAAATGGTGTGAGAATAATTGGACATGTATATGCAAAAATAAAACAAAATCCGCAGCCTATGTCTCACATCGTATACAAAAATTAAGTTGAAATGGATTATAGAACTATATGTCAAACTATTAAATTTGTAGAAGAAAACACAGGGAAAGATTTTTTGTGACCTTGAATTAAGCTTTTTCTTAGATAAGACTCAAAAAGCACAAACTATTGAAAAATTTGATAAATTGGACTTGATCAAAATTAACATCTGTTCTTCAAAAGAAATTGCTAAGACAAGCCACAGGCTAGAAGAACATGTAATCACTGATAAAGGACTGGTATCCAGAATATATAAATAACTCTTACAATTCAATAATAAGAAGATAACACAATTTTTTAAGTAGGCAAAAGATTTGAATAGACACTTCATAACAAAAACGTACAGATGGCCAGTAAGCACAGAAAAATATGCTCAACATCATTAGTCATCTGAGAACTGCAAATTAAAACCACAATAAGATACCATTACACACCTACTAGAATGGATAAAATTAAAAAGATTTATAATGCCAAATGTTGACAAGCATGCAGAGTGACTGGAACCCTCATATATTTGCTGATGGGAATGAAAAATATACACCCACTTTAAAAAACAGCACAGTAGTCTCTTAGAAAGTTAAACATACATTTACAATATGTCCTAGCATCCCACTCCTAAGTATTTACATAAAAGAAATAAAAACATGTCCACACAAAGATCTGCATGTGAATATTTATAGTAGCTTTATTCACAATCATGAAAAACTACAAATAATCCAAAATGTCCATCAACAGGTAAACAGCTAAACAAATTTTGGTACACTATACAGTAGAATTACTCATCAATAAAAAGGAATGACACATTCACCAAATGGATCACTCAAAAGTACGGTGTTAGTGAAAGAAGCCAGACACAAAATGCTACATATTGCATGATTCCATTTATATGGCAGTCTAGAAAAAACAAAACTACAGGGACAGAAATCAGATACGTTGTTGCCAAGAGTTAGAGGTTGAGGGAGGGGATTGATTACGAAGGGGCACAAGGGAACTTCCTAGGATGACGAAAGTCTTCTCCATCTTGATTTTGGTGGTGGCTACACAATTGTATAAATCTGTCTAAACACATCAAACTGTACACTTTAAAAGGGTAATTTTACTACATGTAAATTACACTTCAATAAACCTGACTTTAAAAAAGTATTCTACTAAATAAACCGTTACTGTACTAGAGATAAAGATGTCAATGTGATTCATATTATTGACATTATTTATAAAGCTAATAAAAGTCAACATGTTCTATGCACTCAAGTAATTTTTTTTTTTTTTAAAGATTGGCACCTGGGCTAACAACTGTTGCCAATCTTTCTTTTCTTTTTTTTCTGCTTTATCTCCCCAAACCCCCCTGTATATCTCAAACCCAGCTGTATATCTCAGTTGTGGGTCCTTCTAGTTGTGGGATGTGGGACACCACCTCAACGTGGCCTGACGAGCGGTGCCATGTCCGCGCCCAGGATCTGAACCCTGGGCCGCTGCAGCGGAGCGCTCAAACTTAACCACTCGGCCACGGGGCCGGCCCCTCACTCAACTAATTTTTAAGATGAGATAGTCTTCTTGCCTTAAGAATTAAAAGAGTAGCAGGAGGATGTTAGAATGAAGAAATTCTCAGGAAGTCAAGGATACAAAAATAACACTTATGTGCATTTCTCAATTACACAATTAAGTTTTTTTAACTGTAAAAACAATCCCAGGGGCTGGACCCATGGCCGAGTGGTTAAGTTTGCGTGCTCTGCCTGGGTGGCCCAGGGTTTCGCAGGTTCGAATCCTGGGCACGGACATGGCACCGCTCATCAAGCCATGCTGAGGCAGCATCCTACATGCCATATACAGAAGGACCCACAACTGAAAATACACAGCTATGTACTGGGGGGTTTGGGGGAGAACAAGGAAAAAATAAAAATCTTAAAAAAAATCCCAAATAGACCATAATAAAAAATAAGAATTCAAGTATTTTTAGAGGAATTTTTAAAATAGACATTCACTCACTTATATGAAACATATTTTAGTGAAAAGTTTACTTTAAAAAATTAGTAAGAAACTTCCTAAAAGGATCTTTTTTGGTAAAGTTTAGAATTACTCTTTAATACAAAATGACATCCTAATTTATTGATTTTATAAATTTTGACTCTAATAAAGAACATTTGATTATTTCAAAATGTAAGGGAATGATATTTTTATATCTATTAATTTTTTTAATCAATGTAGTTCATGAGCATAGCTTTTCTTTTTAAAAAGTACATAGTACAGAAGAGCTTATAATGAAGATTAATCGTCCCACCTTCATGCCTCCTCACCTCCAGTCCGATTACCACTCCTGAAAGGCAACCTTTATAACCTTAACTAATATGCTTATTTTGCAATTTTATTATTCATCACTCCAGATATTATCTATTGACTTCTGTGGAAAAAGAAAATCATAAACTCATATTCTTTAATTCTAGCCTGACTGGAAAAGTCTCTCTGAGGTCCGAGCACTAGGCTCCAGTTATCAATTGTTAATGAACTTTAAAAAACAGGAGACTGATTTTTGAAAGTTTCCCAGGGGATTCTAATGCATAGCCAAGGGTAATAAAGGCTGAGGCAATTAGAGAAGGAAAAGGTTGGAATCTATTTACAATCTTATTACTACAAAATTTAAAACAAAACCATAATTATTTTGTACCTTGCATTCAGAAAGTTCAGTTCCTGCCTAAGTTATTTGCTAAGAAAGGCAAATGACTTTACTCAAGTACTGAAAGTCTTGTTTTGATAGTCCTAAGGACTATTAACACATAACCTTGTGTCTAAAATTTTTGCCAGAGGAAACTACAGTTGTTAAAATGTCTTCTATAGAAAACTGTATCTAGTCACAAAAAATATGTAAACTACGTTTACCATAGGAAATTGACTTTAACATCCAGATAATAATTTATTCATAATGACTTCATTGATCTAGCTCTAATTAACTCAATCCATATAAAAAGATGGTACAGATTCTTATAAAATTAGGAACATGACTAAAGGGACATTTCCTCTTTGCAAGTAAAATAAAATGACTAACAGATTAACCTGGAAACAAAATGCAGAATCTTGATTTGTCACCACATCCCACCATGAAAAGATTTGGCGTCCCACTAAGGAAAAATTGGCTCATTTCCAGCATCTGCTTACCACACCTCCTCCTATTTTCCCAATGATGATAGTTGTAAGAATGATTCTACTACTCGTCACATTTGTAACTTCAGAGAAAATATTTCAGCTTCTAGTTCTAGTTCCATGAACTTTCGACCACCGATTCTCAAATTTGACTACACACTGGAATCACCTGGCAAATTTAAAACAACAAACAAACAAACTGATACGGAAGTCCCACTTTCAAAGATTTTGACTTAATTGGTATGATGCAGTTGGGCATCAAGATTTTGAAAGGGTCCCAGATGACTTTAAAATGCAACAAAATTTGAGAACCTCTATAGAGAATAAAGATGTTGGTAGTAGTACTTATGTCTGTCCTTTCCAACTTCTTTTACATCTAATTTTCTTTTTTACATCTAACTTTTTAAAATATTTTTTATGTTGATAAAACTTAGGTTATCGCCTCTAACCATAATTAAGACTTCCACACTTTGGATATAAAGCTAATTCTTTTTTAAAAAATCAAAATCAAGACACAGCATGTACAATGTCAGGGTTTCTATGAATACTGTTCAGAGCAAAGCCAAGAATTACGCTCAGGTTATGTTTCCTTCTTACTATGCTACCTCAAGGTCAGAAGAAGTCTCTTTTCTTACATTCAATTAATTTCTCAAAATCCTATTACTTTGAGTCTACCTAATATCAGGACACTAACTTTCTTATTTAGTTATTTTGTTTTTTCTGACCATCTTTCTTGTGTGTAATGAGACCAGAAACATATCTATTTTACCACAGTCCCAATATTATTCTGCCTCTTTTTCATTCTAATTTATCAATTTTTATTCCAGTCTTTTTGGACATAACTGAATTCCTACTTTAATATGGCCTGATTGCTTCTCTTGCAAGATGCACAAATGTCATCTGGAGCTTGTACTCATGGACTTTGGGGTCAGTTTGCTGGTTGTTGTAGCCTCTCTTGGTCTTCAACCCCGTTTTGACAAACAAAATCCTCAGCTATCTCAGAGATAAATATCATTTACCTCTCCATTTATCTTCATATGTTTTCATGTATGAAAATGTCTTTATTCCGACCTCACATTTTGGACAGTTTTCTTGGGTAAAGAATTCTAGGTTAACATTCATTTTTCTTTAAAATTTCAATGAAATTGTCCCACTGTCTTATAGTATCCATGCTCCACTGCCTTACAGCATCAATATTTGCTAATTTGTAGACTTTTGTTTCTTTTCTCTGGTAGCTTTTTGGGATCTTCTTTATAATCTCGATATTTTGAAATTTCAAAAGAATGTGCTTCCTTCATTCTACTTGATACCCAGAGAGACCTTTTAATCTGGAAACTCATGCCTTTCTTCACCTTTCACTATAAACCTCCTATATTTATTACAAGTTTAAGAGCTTGGTATTATTTTAGGTTTTAGGATGATAGTAATATAATAATAGGTAGTAATAAAAGAAGAAAATTCTGCCCTCGTGGGGCTAAAATTTTAGTGAGAGAAACAGACAGCAAACAAAATAAGTTAAATGTACAGTATATTAGTGATAAGTGCTAAGGTTAAAAAATAAAGCAAGAAAGAAGAATATGAAGTATTGTGGAAGCAGGCATGGAAATTTGGATAGGGTGGCTGAGGAAGACCTCACACAGAAAGTGAGTTTTAGATAAAGATCTGAAGCAAGTAAGGAAGCTAAGGCATGAGGATAAGCGTGGTGGGGTGAGGCTATTCCAGGCAAAGGGAAAATAAGTAAAAAGGCTCTGAGACAGAGGCATGTCTGGAGGTCTGGAGGAGCAAAGTGAGCTGAGTGAGGGAGAGTAGAGGGTTATGAGGTTAGGAAGGGAATGGGGAGTAAGATTCTGTAGGATCTAGTAAGCCTTGGTAAGGACTTTGGCTTTTATTCTGAGTGCAATGAGAAACCATCCATTGGGAGAATCTGAGCAGAAGAGTGACAGAATCCCATTAACGTAAAGCAGGATCATTCTAACTGCTCTATTCAGAAAATATTATAGGAGGAAAGAACAGTAAGAAGAAAACAGTGGAAAGCCTACCTACTAATCTCAGGTAGACATGATGGTGGCTTGAAAGTGGTGGCAGCAGTGAGGGTGGTGGGAAGAGGATCAAATTCTGTGTACATTTTGAAGGCAAAATTGACAAGATATTCTGATGTGGTGGACCTATGAAAGACAGGAGTCAAGAATGAACTCAAAGTTACTGGCCTGAGGAAATGGAAGAATGAAGACAGCAGTAACTGAGATGGGGTAGACTGAGAGAGAAGCCAGTTTCTGGCAGCACTTATCAGGAGTTTCGTTTCAGCTTTATTAAGTTGGAGATGTCCACTAAACATCTAAGTAGGATGTCAAATAGGCAGGTAGATACACAGGTCTGGGGAGTAGGGAAGACTATGATCTGGGGTTACAAATTTGGGAACCACCAGCAGATAGGTAATATCTTAAATGTTGAGACTTGATGAAATCTCCCAGGGAAGGCAAAGAAAGAAAAGAGAAAAGATCCAAGGACTACCCTCTAGGACACTCTATCATTTGGGAAAAGGAACCATGAATAAGAATCTGCAGAAGACACTAAGAAGGAGTAGGTGAGGAAGTGACAACCAGTTATGGTGGCATGAAGAAGCCAGTGATTCCTCTCCATAAAAAACAATTATTAAATGGTACAGAATTTTAACAACAATCATTTCAGGGCTGTAGACTGATGCAGAACACAAATTGAGAACATTTATTCTTAAAATCATACTGAAGTTTCAGGTAAGAATAGCAGAAGGCTGTGGCCTTTTTGCCTGAGGCTAGTCCCGTCCACACCACCCCAGTTCCTCTCAGTTCTGTTGACAAGAACAGTAGTTTCTTGTTTTTAACTTTTTAATTGTGGTAAAATACATATAACATAAAATTTACCAATTTAAGTGTACCAGTTTAAGTGTACAATTCAGTAGTGTTACGTATATTCTCACTGTTGTGCAATCAATCTCTAGACCTTTTCACCTTGCAAAACTGAAACTGTAGGAGCCAGCCCCATGGCATTGTGGTTAAGTTCGGTGCACTCTGCTTCAGCCACCCATTTTCACGTGTGTGGATCCCAGGCACAGACCTATACCATTCATCAGCTATGCTGTGGCGGCAACCCACATTTATAGTGGAGGAGGACTGGCACAGATGTTAGCTCAGGGCTAATCTTCCTCAAGCAAAATAAACCCAACAACCTGAAACTCTATACCCATTAAACAACAACTCTCCATTCCCTCTCTCCCCTCAGCCCCTGGTAACCATCGTTCTATTTTCTGCCTCTAGGAATTTGACTACTCTAAGAGCAGTAGTTATACCACCGTGAGGCTAACAGTGAAAACCAGCAGCTTTCCTGCCAGAGAGGTTGGACTCAATTAGAAGTAGAGGACAAAAAACCCATGGCTTGCCCTTTAACAGTGGTGGGCTTGCACAGCTATTAAAGTTTGACAAGTAACAGAGGGGGATATAAAATAACATACCAGAATAACATTTTAAAAGTTCTCATTGTATAACAAATGTATTGGAATTACCATGAGATGTCAACCTTGGTAACACTTATATAAGAACATGGTGGCATTCTACCTTGAAAGTGTATTACCCTATTAATAAAAAATATAAGTGAAAAAAAAGTGGTGGACATACATGGAAACGAACAGAGAAAATCTGCAGCTCTACTCCTCCAAGGTTGTGGTCCCAGCTAGGGCAAGCAGTGAACAATCCAGAAATTTAATGGGGCATCTTAGAAATGAGAGAGTCATAAAAGGGCTGAAATAAGCTCTTCACACAGTCCCTGACTGACTAGGAAACTACAGGTACATGTGTGAGGGAGACTTGAGAGAGCATGGGGAGAAGTGAAAAGAAAGCAAGTCTTGAGATGACTGCAATTTTGAATGAGTTCCTCAACCCAAGTACAGATTGATAGGCACAAACTGGAAGCCTTAAGGGCTCAAGGTGTTTCAGCATTATCTCTATCCGAACCATGAGCTGATGACTATACTACAGAGCTATAGACAGATGGACAATGCATAGGAAGCTAGGCTAAAAAAATAAGAATAAACACATTGAGCAGAGATGTTGAGCATCATTGACTGTATACTGTAGGGAACAAAGAAAATAAAACAGAATCAGATCTGCTACAATATTGTCTAAAATGTACAGTTTTCAACCAAAAATTACTAGACGTACAAATAAACAGGGGGAAAGATCAGTTAATAAAAACTGAATGTGCCCAGATGTTAAATTTGGAAGACAAAGAAGCAAATGTAGCTATTATAAATATGTTCAAAGAAAATTAAAGGAAAATGACTATTAAAAAAAAGTTAAAGGAAAATGACTATTATTCAATTAGGAAATCTTAATAAAAATATAGAAATTATAAAAAATAACCAAATGGAAATTGTAGACTTGAAAAGTATAATAACTAAAGCAAAAACTTCCCCAAGAGGCTTGTGGCAGGCAGGATTCTAAGATGGTCCCCAAGACTTTCCCCCATTCCTCATGTACACACCCTGCATAAACACAGAGGAGTGATCACAGGTTTCATAAATGATAGCAATGAGCAGGAATTAACGGCATTAACCTTACAAGATGGAGTTTGCACTCTGATGAAGGACTAACAAACTATAGGTCTCGACTAGAAGCTAGAAGGATGCCAACACCACCTGCTGGCCACAGGGTACTCTAGATACAAACAAAAGAGTTTACTAAAAGTCCATGGAAAACTTTATAAAGTATTGGGGATGGGGGACCAAAATTTTATGTAAAATTTTTGCATATATGTAAACATGCACATGAATAATGGCTAACTGTGGCAGATTTTATTGTCTAAAAATGACTGCATCAATATCTCCCATAACACACAGGTTCTTCTTGCAAGGTGGCATTGATCCTCTTTCTATTAAGAGAGGGGTCTAAGTTCCCTCCTCTTGAAATTTGCTGGAGTCTATGACCTACAGCCAAAGTTAACACTAGGTGACTTCCGAAGATGTCATAAAAGGTGACACAGCTTCCGCCTGATTCTCTTGGGAAGCTTGTTCTTAGAATTGTCACCATGCTGTGAGGAAGTGGAGAGATCTCAGCCAAGAGCCAGAATCGATTGCCAGACATAAGAGTAAGAAAGCCTTCAAGATGACTGCAGCCCTGCCGCCACCTGACTGTGGCTGCATCAAGGACCCTGAGTGAGAACTGCTCAGTGGAACCCAGCCAACCCCCTGAACCACCACGGATAACAAAACCCTAACTGTTGCTTTAAGCCACTAAGCTTTGTGGCGATTTATTATGCAGCAACAGAGAAACAGAATAATAACAATCACTGAGCCAGGCACTGGGCCAAGTGCTTTACAATTATCATTTCATCCACACAACTATTTAATGAGTAGGTGTTATTATCCACTTTTTGTAATGAGCAAAATGAGATTAATACAGGCTAAATAAGGCCACAATAAGTGGTAGAGCTGATACTGAAACAAAGAGCTCTCTCACTCCAGAATTGGTATTTTTAACATTAGAAATTTTCTATGATAACGATAATAATAATAACATTTATTGAGAGCTCATAAGCCAGTCACTTTTTGAAGCATTTCACACATACTCTTTTAATCCTCACAAACGTCCTAAGATGTAGGCATTACTATTTTCCTTTTATAGATTAGAAAGTTGAGGCACAGAGGGTTTCAGTAACCTGCTGAAGGCCAAAGCAGCTAGTAAGTAGAAGAACCACCATTTAAACTGAAGCAATAGAGCTTGAGTCCTCTCATAGTGCTCTTATATTATTCTTAAAATTACAGAAGGAGTTCCAGCCAAGATGGAATAACAGAGACTAGATTTATCCTCCTACCTAAAACAGCCCAAAAAATGTGCAAAATAAATTAAACAATGATTTCCAAGACATTAGACATGAGGCAACAAAGGGCAGCGATCCCTGAAGGAGACAAATCAAAGGATGTGAGCCCTACAAGTGCCAAAGCTTACTGCCTGGAGACAGCTGCCAAGAGGAAACCAGAGAGAACACGGTAGTCTCCACAGTCTCCCCGAGTCGGGGAGAGAGTGCTGGGAATCTGGGGAGCCCAAGAAGATTAAATTTTACAGAGCAGAGCACTGAAGAAGAGAGAGGTGCCCAGAGTGAGAGCTCCAGACATCTGCAGAGGGTCCCCTCTTTAGCCAAGTACTGATCAGTGCGTGCCTTTGAGCAAACTACCCAAGTCTAAGGAAAGAATCACTTGAAAGATTGGAGGGAACAATCTCCAGACCAGGAATACTTCCTGTTCTTAATTCACAGAATACTGGGCACTCAAAAGGATTTTGCTTCTTAGTAAGGCAAAATTAGCTCTAGACTAAACACTGCTTTGGTTCTTCCTGACAAAACTTTAAAACAAGACCTAAAAGAATCAAATCATTTCTAAGTAATTAGCTGTGTCCTAGTACAAAGATCAACAATACTCATAAGAATATAAAAATATCCAGCACAAACACACTTCTGTCACGATACACTTTGGTGATTTTTCTTTGTTTTGTCATCATTTTTTCTAGAACTGCAGTCAGCCCATATGTTAGTTAGGGTAGGACTGGCTGTAGTAGCAAACAGACCCCAAAATGTCTAAGAATTCAAGCAAAAGAGGGATTTATTTCCTAATCACATAGTAGTAGGAGAGGGGTGTTCCTGGTTGGCAAGTAGCTCTCCTCCATGTGGTAACTCAGGGACCCAGGATCCTTGAGGATCTGCAATTGCCTAGGCTTTCCATCTAGCTGGCAGAAGGGGAAAGTGAAGGAGCATATGTGAGAAGCCACTTCTGCTAACATTTCATCACCTAGAACTCAGTCACATGGCCTTACTTTTACCTATAAGGAAGGTGGAGAAATACAGTCTAGCTGAATACCCAAGAAGAAGAAGAAACAGATTTTGGGTGAACAACTAACAGTTTCATCATAGCCATTCTGTTAAATCACTACTTATGACCATCTATTTTTAGAGGAGTGTTGGGAGGTGCTTTGGGGCAGACTGTGTCAATAATTAACCCTGTGGGTGAGGGAGTTCTCACTCATCCTAGGGGGGTGCCAGCCACCTAAAGCTTTGGTGATTTTTCCAAAGGATCTAAAAAGCCACACTCACTGATACATCTGAAGTTAGACCACTGCATTGTTTGATGCCAGGTCAAAAGTTTTTTGGGTAGGTGGAAAGTACAGGAGTGAAGCAAACAGTGAGAACCTCAAACTCTCACTCTCTTGATTGCATCTGGGTCTCCTGATTTAATAATCTGCCACCTCTGACATTAGAACACCCTTCAAATGGTTGCTAACTTCTGAAACAGGCGATCAGAAGGGCAGGTATAGGGAGGAAATCAGTAAATTTGATATTTTTTAATTGAGATATAATTCACATACCAGAAAATTCGCTCTTTTAAACTGTACAATTCAGTGTTTTTTACTATATTCACAAGGTTGTGCAACCATCACCACTATCTAATTCCAGGGCATTTTATAAACATGCAATCATTCAACATGTGGCAGTAGTGTAAGCCCTGACAGTTGGGTTTTCTCTTTTTTGCCAAGCCATCCATTTCAAAGTGGCACCCACTTCAGAGGGCTACATCAAATAAATACATTTCCAGCCACACAATTAGATAAACAACCAGGCTGCCTTCCCCGCAACCAAGGCTCCTTTGTTTTAGAGGCGTTGGTTGATTTCAACAATTGACCACTTGAGCTACCTGCGTTTTTTCCTTCTCTTCCCACACATTAAATCCCCACTCTTACATTTTAAACTCACCAGTAAAGAACAAGCTCACAAAATCCTAGGCTTCTACCCTCAACCCCAATAAAAGCAGAACCCCACGTACTCTCTCTCCCTCTCCACGGCCTCACTGCATGGCTGCAGGTTTACCTTGCATGCTCCAGTCCCTGTAAGTAATACTCTTTTTTTCTTCAAAGTTTTCTAAAGGTTATTGCTGGAGGGCATCTTGCAATCATAATAAGAACCAAAAGGGTTGGTCCAGTCATAACACTGGTTGGGAAAGGGCAGATGTCTGCAGGAAGCTCACCAGGCACGGGTGAATGCTCCCAGGCATTTCTAGTTGATAGCATTACTACGGATAGGCTGAGACCAACACAAAACAGTGGCCTTTTGTGTCCAGCTTC